>NC_092422.1:61746645-62046645 GCF_036169615.1 Heliangelus exortis
CTATATGCAGAAATGGTTGTTGGTAGCCACTGCAGGAATAATAATAATAATAATAATGTTAGATGCGTGAGGGAAAAGAGGTATTTTTGTGCAGTCCCTCACCAAGTGGTTAAAAACTGTGGGCAGTTTTATTTTTATTTTGGTGAAAAACTGATAACACTGCTAAAAACTGGTACTATGCACTGTGGAATTAATTCTGCTCCAGGGCTAGCTTGAAAAGCATTCCTGAGCTTTTTGGAAAAAATATTCAGATGTTTCAGAAAAAAATAGATATTCAGAATAGACAGTGATCCACTGAAAGAAGCTCCGACATATTCACTCAGTGAACTTTGCTCTCTTAATTTAGATTCTGGGGGGACAGTGTCCCTCATAGCAACTCAGAGGGAATGACAGGCCAGGGAGCAGGCTGACCAAAAATTCATAAAACGCCCTTTTTTTCAGCCCATATAGAGATGTCCTCAGTCTGTTTCTGATGCTAGTGTGGTCCAAGAATAATCCTACTGAAGTCAAAGGAGTGGCATTGATTCAAGCCAACTGCAATCACTGGCAGGGGAGCTGAATTTCTCACCTACCCTATCCTACCTCCATGGCAGGATACTGTTCAAGAAAGAGGCAAATGCTTGCAGAAGTTTTAAAGGGATGGAGCCAATGAATTGTTTTTAATAGGACAAGAAATACAGATTCAGGAATCTTGGAATAACTATGAAAATAAGGTGTACCCTGGGAAAAGTTAAAGCTTTATGTACAGTAGCAAAAGTCCTACGTTTGCCCAAATACATGCAATTAAGTTGCTGGGGTAGCCTTGAGTAGAATTAATCTCACATTACTGTTTGGCATTTTCTGACACCAGGCGAAGTCCTATGCCAAGAAAAAAAAAGTTGATTTTCAGAGCTTGTTACATATGACAGGATTATTAAATGTTTTATGACCATATGGTATAATTTTTTTACTGTAGTGTTTGAAATAGATTATAATTAACAAATGAGTAACCTTTCTCCAGTAAAAGATAAGGAAACAGTAAAAAATAGCCTGGGCATCAGCCACAGCTAGAGATGTAAGAACTACAGCAGAGCACCTGAATAGCACAAGCTTCATTCGGGTATAGAGTTGGCTTTCTACATATCTGATGCAAAAGCTGTAACTAAAATGAAATCATGTTAAATTAGCTGTAAAAAATAAGTTGATTTAATTAAGCACAGAAAGACTTATTAGATATAATAAAATGTTAAAAAGTCAAATGATGTGCAGTTACATTTCAGCTAACACTGCTCAACAAATCCACTAAATTTATTCCTTTCAATAATGATCTGTTTTGAGCATTTAATTAGATAAATAATATTTAATCACTTCAGCAAATTTGAACTAGAAAAATTCCTTGTCATCAGTGGTGACTCATTCTTGCTAATATCTACCTTTAAAGAAAAGGTAAAACTAGATGATTTTCTGGAGCAGCACAGAGTATGAGACTAGTAGGAATCTGTCTCTAGGCCTCATTAAAAAAACAAGGTTTGCTAAACAAACTATTATTTACAGTGAGAAGTGTGCATATTTTACTGGAAAAGAGCATTCACATGTTTGCCTCTTTTCAGCATCAGGCACTATAAGTAGATGATAAGAAAAGATATTCAATAGATGTCCTATAATTCATCATAATACTGTTTCATTTAATAACTACTTTGCTGAAGTGATTGGCATGATTACAGGAAAATTACTTCAAATTATTCATCTCTTATCTTGCATCTAAGATGTCCTAAACTTGCATGAGAGTTAGCATAATGGGGCCTATTAATTACTAATGCTGCAAGTCCTTCACTACTTAAATATCCTTTCTGCCAGGTGTGCTGTGTAATGCAAATAAAGAAAATACAAACCAAAATGATTGCTTTCCAAAATGGTGTCATCCAAAGTTTAATAAATGATATGCCAAGTGCAAAAGTGTATGGCCTACCCATCAGTACAAAATATCTAGATGTTCATATCTTTTCTTTTTTAATCTTTCTCTGTGTTTCTCTCTCTAACACAGGTATGGACGTTTGCAGGGGTGCATACATGTGTAGAAACAAGTATGTAAACAGTAAACGATATATATTGTATTTATTTTCTGTGCAGAAATACTGATCTGCAAGACTGCTATGAAAGACAGGATAAGTACATATTTTTTGCCCTAAAGAGTACCTTTTCATCTCAAAACCCTACCCATCAAATGCTATCTGTTCAACAAAATTTACTCCTATGAGTAAACACTTTGAAGCAAAGAAGTATTATTACCTGTTAAGGGCAGAGAAGTTAGAGTAAAGATGGCCAGAAGCCATATTTTTTCCTCTCTGAAGTCTGGATTTAACAGCTGATGTAAATGAGAGCAGCCTTACAATTACACCCTTGGCTTTCTAGGAGTCCTGATGAAAACCACTGCAGCAGAAAACAGGGAAAGGCTCTTCCTCCCCTTCTTTCTAGCCTATCTGTGACTTGCTCATAATTCAAAGGGTGGCTACGCTTTTTAAAGCCACCTAAGACAGAGATGGTTCCCTGAGGGTCTGATGTTTCATTGTCTTACACCTCAGAAACACACTTAACCCATGCAAAGGAGACCACGCAATTGCAAGCTCTCATTAGGGCTGCATTCAACTCTCATTGCAGAGGCAAGACCATGAGAAATCCTGCCTTGTTTTCTTTATGAAATCCAACCTCAAGTCTATCATCAACTGTCTTTTCATCTTTGGTGGTTTTACTATCATGACCAATATTTTAAGTTTTTCTAATTATATTTGCAATGTTGGGGAAAAAAAAAAAAAAAGGAAATATGGGAAGGAAAACAAGTAAAACCAACCAACGAACCAAATAAATAAAACCCCAAACAACAAATCCAAAGGTAAAAAGCTTATAGAGACACCATAAAAATTGATTGCTCCTGACATGTGGCAGATGAACAAACCTAAAGGCTTTCTGACAAAATCTAGCTTGAAATGCACACTCTCATAGGAAGACAAGTTGTCCAGATAAATTTCAGGTATGAAACAGAACACTGGACTTCTAATACTCTATTTAGCAGCAAATGTGGAACGCAACCATCACATCTACCGTATGTGACAAGAAATGCATGGAATTGTTTCTAAAAGTGAAAGTAGCCTCAATGAACTAGGAAACCCATCATAAAGAAGCAGTTGTGGGTGGACATTATCTTAAAAAAAAAGCTGTTACTTATTAAGGATAGGTACAGATAGTCAGTCCAGTGGTTTTGTTCTCAGTGACTGAACCACAAATAGCAGCAATTATAGCATCTGAATACAAGACAGAGAAGCTTAATCTAAATCTCCTTGCTTTTCTCAGGTAAAAACTTTTCAAAACTCTCTGCTGTTCCCTTTTTTACTTCAAGGTGACAAGACCTTTTGAGGTTCATAATAACTTTTATTTTATAGGGTAGTTGCTACTGAAATGGTACGAAGTCTTCTGGGACTGTTAAGTTTTCATGGAACTGTTCAGGTTTCCTAAACAACAACAACAAACAACAAACAAAATGCTACGAAATCAGGGATGATACAGTGTCAAGGGACTTCATCAAATCTCCTTTACTCCATGCATACATAAATATTTACTATATGGGCTAAACTGATAGGTATTTATTGTTTATAATTCTGCAATTACTAGTATGGACTCTCATACCAGAGAACAATATGTTGTAATACACAAAGCATTTGTAAAAGATTACTCCACATGACCAAGTGTAAATATATCTGGCATATATATGACATTCTAGAAAACTATGAGCTGGACAGTAGAACTGTTTTTCAGTGCTGGCTGTTAGCCATATTGTAAAAGAAAGACATAACCAATTGGTGAACATCATAAGCATCATGGTAATTGCAAACTTTGTGGAACCCCTGCCTCACCCAGCATGTTCTGCATGAGCAAAGGTGCCTTCAGAGCTAGTTTGGGTGCTGCATGGAACAGTCTTCTACGTTACTTGTTGAACATGCATCTTGTCCTCCACCTCAGCTCACTGGAACCAAAGATCTATTGTATTTGTGAACTGTTAAATAAGGTAGCGAAGCTATAGCTTCTATGAAATCACCTCAGCTTTTTCCTAGCATAAGAAGATACAGTTATTCCCAGTAAGATAGCTTGAAAAGTATGACATTTTCATTGGCTTGCTAGGCACTAATATTTTGCCATAACAATAGTGATTCGGGCTTGGGAACTATTTTTTTTTTCCTCTTCAGTGTAAGTCCACCATTAAGTACACTCTGCATATGACAAAGCCAGAGAAGTGATTCGCTTCACGTAACACCTTTTTTACTTTACCTTGAAAAGCTGACAAATACCACCACTTAAGGGATACAGAGGATAAAAATGGAATCAAAAAGAAAATAAAGATAATTAAAGCTGACATCATGTTGTTTACTAACAGTAAGGGATGTGCCTAAGAATGCGAACTGATTCAGAAGAAATTATTCAGATCTCTAATTTTTGGATCCATCTGCTCGTTTCTTTTAGGCAGCCTGTAATTCCCATATTCTGAAGGCCATCAATTTAATCTAATATCTAACTATATCTACAATCTCTGGGCTGAAAGTACTTGGCTATTTGACCTGTGTACTGCAACCCAGAATACAGTGTTCTCATGGCATACTGGAATGGAATGATACTGGGAAATCCCTTCAGGAAAGTGTACCTAAATGGAAAGTAGTCCTGAAAATTCTTCAGTTTAGAGGGTCTTGACTAATGGGTTAGAGTGTCTTGTCTAACAAGTCATTCAGAGGACCAGGACAGCAGCAAGAAGAAACAATGCTGGGGAAACATCAGCTCCATTGACTGAGTGAAACAAACTGCTATGCTTAGTGCTAGTCCTTGTAGAAAAATAATGAAGAGGTCAAATTCACTGAGCATCTGTACCAG
The DNA here is from genome assembly GCF_036169615.1 of Heliangelus exortis. Taxonomy (NCBI): domain Eukaryota; kingdom Metazoa; phylum Chordata; class Aves; order Apodiformes; family Trochilidae; genus Heliangelus; species Heliangelus exortis. Next base: position 61,751,539 of record NC_092422.1, read on the forward strand.
CTCTGTGGTTGTTTGGAGTCAATCCTATCAGCAAAAGAATGTGTTGTTGGGATGTATCACTGATACGCTTGCAGTTTTCACTGCTTACCATCTCAGCTGTACTGAAAGGACTACTGCCTTTCAAGGAGAAAAGGCAAGTTTCTTTGCTGCTGATGCTAAACAGCCTGGATTTCTAGTTGAAATATCTGCTAGCTGAGTCCTTTGTAAGTCGTTTTCAGGGAGGATACTCAACATATACAAAGACTAATTGGCAACAAGTACTTTTGGTAACTCCTACGCTGTTAAGAAACTCAGTTCTGCTACTATAGGAACTTAAGAACTTTGTGATGCCATCGAAATCTTTCTATCATCCTTTTTTCTTTCTGTGTCAGGCTATAATTGCGATTTTTGGCCTCTTAAAGTTTAAAGCTCAGTGCATGATGCTGGGAGCCATTTTACAACCTATGATAAATGAGGGTTTTGTTTTACTAGACATATTGATTACATAGTGGCCTGTGCTTGAAGGAATTGGACCTAAATGATCATCTGAGCCCCTTGGCCTAGAAAAGGGCATCAGCAAGAAGAATGGTGGAACCCCAGCACCAGATGCCTCTAAGGAAAATCAGCAGTGTCTTCTGCTGCAGATACTGCAGGTGCATTTGTCCCTCCTACTTGAGCTCACACTGCATGCCTAGAACACAGAGACCCCCAAGAGCAACATGGCTCTTGTGGGAACCAGGGACATACTTCTGCAAAGATCTGCATTGGTGCCTCAGCAACCTCCTCGAGTAAATCAGCATAAGATTTGCTGGTGAGCAGAACTCCTCTTCCCTACACTGTGGTTTCCATGCAAGGCATGCGAACTCCCACTTGGGGTGCATCATGGAGGGGTGCCTCATTCCATGGGAAAGAGGTGGCCAAAAAGCACTTCTTGTGAAAAGAGATTAATGACCCTGCAGTAGTTTTAGAGTGTGTTGGGAAACCACAGGTTTTTGTATCCCCTTGGAAGATCAGTCTAAGTGCAGGAACAGCTTTTCTGAGTGGAGACATACTGACATAGAAATATTTTTCATGCCTCTGACTCAAAGCATTGGAAGCCTTGCATGGCTATTTTGCTGAGAAATGCTGCTTGCAGGTGATTATAGGTGGCACACTGAGTAGGATGCTGTCAGAGCCCTGTGGACTTGAGAGTGGAGCCCTGTAAATAGTGCTCCATCATGCAAGCAGGGATGTCACCTCTGTGCAGGCAGATGGTGGTATGAGTGGGCTCCAGGCATCACTACCAAGATGAAGTGAGACAGCACTTGTGACAATTTAATGCTGACTGAGTAACATCAACACAAGTCTTCTTTTCTGTTGTAGCTGTCTCAGGATGTCAGAAGATATGGATCTGAGATTGAAAAGACACTTTTGACAGCCTAATGGCTGAAACAGTTTTGAAACATTTAAAGCAACAATAAAAAGCAAAAGGGGAAAAAAGGATGAGGATAATGGGGTACGACTTCTCAAAGGACATGAGGTTTCATTTCTCTTTGAATAATTTTGTGTCTTCAAAACTACTTCTTTCTGAAACTGCAAGTCACAATTTTCCAGAGAAAACTTGTCACGTACCAAGGCATCTTCTGAAGGCAGCACTCCAGCTTAATGCCTTTTTCACTGTGACTCTCACTCATTCTAGCTATGCTAGCTTCTCTTGCACAGGCATAAGAATGTTGAAAGATTTTTTTTAGGATGCTCATAGTTCAGTCTCACTGCTCAGCTTCCTAAAGTCAAGACCAACCTCAACAAACATAGTAAAATGTAATAGTAGACTCAGAACTGCACACATTCACACAAAGAAAACAGAACTGTGCAGGTCTTCAGACACAGTATCCAGAAATCTGTCTCCTTGAAAGCCTGAGAGGTTTTACCATTATTTGAGCCTATTGAGAAGAGAGAAACAAAACCAAACTCTGAAAAATAACCCTCTGGTTTTCACACCTGAGCTCCCTATAGAGCTCAGTATTCTACAGAGGTAATCCTCAGAAAAGAACAGATAAATATAAAAAAGTGATTAATGTTCTAGCAAATGAAGATTATATAAAAAATTATAACTACAGTGATTTGCATATTTGCAGACTCCTTGTTTAAAATGTGACTTTTAAAATGAACATTTGCAATTTGTTTGGGATTCTTTTTCTTCTAATTTTATGTTTTTATTTTGTAAAATCAATACATCCATCTCCCCTCTACTTCCCTTCATGAAAGTATTTCTTTCTATGGGAAGTCTTTAAAAATAAAGAAAAAAAATCAGAAAAAAATGAGGAAAAGGACTTAAAAATTTACATTTAAAATTCATTCCAGATTTGTTGCATTCATTACTTTGATGTGGAGTTCAGAGGCTGCATTAGTACTGTACTTCCCCACTGCAATGTGATTGGACTTTCAGGACACTGTTCCACACAAATTAAAGGGTGCTTAAAAAAAAAAAAAAAGGAAAAAGGTTTCAAATTTCTGCCATTCTGCGGGGGGCAATTAAAACAAATTTAAAAATCATTAGGAGAAATCGATAGTGCGAGCTATTGTATTCTTCCTAAAAACATTTAAGCTTTTTTTTTTTTTTTTTTCTTTTTGTTTAGCACATTAATACATTTTTTTTTTCCCCTGTTGGAAATAAAAGCTATAGGCCCAGTTCTGTCATGGCGGTGAGCAGGCAGTTGGATACGGTAATGCATGCCTGAAGCCTTCACCAAGGATGATAAGCCTGCATGAATTTTACGAGTCTCAGTATCAAGGTTGCCCTCGCCCAAGGGATTTAAGAATAAGGGGGGAAAAAAGAGAAGGCAGATGTATGAATAACTGGCATTGTAAATCTTCACCGTGGCAACCTACAGCTAGAAAAAGTCTGTGATGGGTTCATGACTTGAGAAGAAAGCGACACAGCAGAATGTGAATGGATTTTCTTCAGCTACTTAATACACTGCTTAGAGCAGCTTAAGGGTGTGCGTGTGAGAGAGAGTATGTGTGTGTGTGAGAGAGAGAGTGTGTGCATGTGTGTAAGGAGGGGGGATCTGTGGAAATTTGTTAGAAGGAATTATTAGTGTTATACAGCTTGCTCGAGCTTGCTATTTTTTTTTTTTTTTTTTTTTTTTTCCTTTTTGGGGGAGGCTGTAGAGGAGGAGGAATACCATTTAGTCTCAGAATATAAATGACTGGATTTTGCTTGGGAAAAAAAAAGATGGTGGGGGAGGTGCATAGAATTATGCAGGCAAGTAACAATGAGCAAATTGGACCCTTAACAATACAGCACAAGGTCATAGCGAAAGTCACCAGAGTTGGGTGGTGGGGGTGGCTGGTGGTAGAAAACAGATCATGATAAATAGCTTCCCATTTTGCAAAATCTGGTAGTTAATGAAAATAAGATGCATTTGAGTTGTCTGTGAACACCTGATTTTTTTTTCCCCTTTCTCTCTCTCTCTCTCTCTCAGGTCCTGCTGATGTATGAAAGCAAAGCACTGACTCTAATTGTGCAATTATAAAACGGAAATGATGCAGGTTTGGCAACACAGAGAAAGAAGGCAGCTCAATAACATTGTTTAATAACAAGCAAATAAAGCTCAAAGGGGAAAGAGGTGACTATTTCTGCTTTAGACTCATTAAGGAGCCTGAAACATATTGTAAAGGAGTGATATTTAATTATGGGCTGGACTGATAACACGGAGCAGGGCCTCACTGGGAGAAAGAGACCCTATGCTCCTAGGAGCGAGCAGCTCCAAACATCAATTACTGTGATTATCTACCCGGTGCTTAGAAAAGGCACCCGGCTCCGTGTTCCGGCAGCGACCCGTAAAGAGCCACTGCATAGGCAAATTTATGGGCACAGTCAGCTGGGGCCAGGTGGGAAAGGGAGCTTTCCATTGGCAACTTCTGTGCGGAAGGAGAGGAGAAGCAAAAGAAAGAAAAATCTGTCTCCCGCACTACTGAAAGAGCAATTTATTACCGAGCATTTGCAGGAGACAGCATTTGTTGCCCTGCTGCCTTTTTTGCCTCTGTTGGCTGTCTGAATGAGAAATGGGAGTATATTAACCAACTCATGGGTTACAGAAGACGGCTTGGCATGGGCCCATCAAACTTCGCTGTGCTAAGGCGAGTCAAAGGTCAAGAGAGAGCTAGCAGCCGAGATTTAGAACCAAGTGCATCTCTTTAACCTTAACTGCTGGGAATGGATGGAGCCACTTTATTTCTTTAGTCAGGAAGTTGGTTGCAGTGAAAGATGTCACGAGGAGGAGGGTAATGTCCAGCCTGGAGCAGATGGGAAAGTGTATAGTGCAGTGAGATGTAATATTCTTTGGGGTCATGTAGATAAACTTAAGACACGCCTTTGCTGTGTGATAGCTCCGTGCTTACCACCAGGCCTAGAGGCTGGACGTTTGTCATAGATGTTTTTGCATATCTGTTAATGCACCCTCGACCAAAGAAATAGAGACTGATGGTGAAAAGTATGAACCAAATCCATCTGAAGCCATTTAATCTTTCCACCTATTTGCACCAACATTATTTTCACTGAAGAAAATCCTTAGTAAATGGAAGATTGTAATGACGTGTGCACTGAACTTTGTTTTTAATGGCAGAGAGCTTTCTCTGCCTGGAAAGACAGTGTGCAAAGCACAGGTTGCTGTGACCTGGTTCACAGGGATCCTGCCTGCCTGGATCTGCCACAGGGATCCTGTCTGCATCTGCCAGACGGCTATTGCATGGCCTTGAACAAACCACTTCAATTCTGAGTATGTCTTCTTCTTTTACCAGTCCTTCTGCACTTATGAGATCCTTGAAAGAGCAAGGTCTGTTTCTGTAACATTTGCCATGTTCTCTGTTTCACCTGTAGCCCACGTGGGCTGCAGGAATTACCAGGATCAGACATACCATGAAATAGTGCAGCTATGCACTCAGTTCAGACACTCCTTCTGGGTATGAGTTCTATTAAGCCATCAAGGTACAGAGTGCACTGATGCATGAAGGGATCTGTGCAGGGGACCATTTCTTAAATTGTTGGGAAGAGGTACACCACTTGCTGTTTAAAAGTAGCCTGATACACAGATGCACCCAGATGCTCATACATAGGAACACTTTTGCTCAGAGATTACGATTAAGATTCTGAAATTCCCTGAGACCCTCTTGAAATTCAGACATTAAAGGGGAAAATTAGTTTCACATAAGGTTGAGATTTCATACAACACATATTTTGAAGGAGAGTTGTATTTTGTTGAATGGTGCAACAGCCCTGAGAGAAGACCAGCTTTGTTTAATTTTCTAAATTCCAGATGAGAATTTTAGGCATCTTTAGATGATCTGTCTTCACGGCCCTCTGTTGTGGCCATGCTCAGACTCAAAATGGACAGGTCATTAGTGAGGAAAAGGGTATGAAGATACTTTAAAGTAAGAATCAAATTCCTGGAACGTGGGAGGGGATCACACCATTTAGGCTAAGGATGTTGTGGTTTTTGTTTTTTTTTTTTTCTTTCCTATTTTTCCCCCCACCTTTTGGATCTGTGCAGCCTGTAGCACAATGGGCTTGATCTGTAACAGAGAATGAGTAAAGAATGAAGATTTAGTAAAGCATTGGTATGCTTGAGAAGACCAGGATCTCTACCAGCTGACTGTGAGACAACATCTGTAGGGACTGTCAAAGTACTGGTGATCACTCTTTTAGCAGCTGTACAGCTAAGAGTTCTTTGTCCTAGCCTGAAACTTTAGATACAAGACAGACCAGGACAGAGCAGCTGTGAGATACACAAATGAAAGGACACAGAAAGGTACACAGTAACATGAAGGCTCATCCATTCCCAAATCAGAAATGATCTAGCATTGGTCTCACTAGCATACACCATGTCAAGGAAAATCATAGAATCATAGAATCATAGAATCATAGAATCATAGAATCATAGAATCATAGAATTGGCTGGGTTGGAAGGGACCTCAGAGATCATCAAGTCCAACCTTTGATCCACTACCGCTGCAGTTACCAGACCATGGCACTGAGTGCCACATCCAGTCTCTTCTTAAATATCTCCAGGGATGGAGAATCCACGACTTCTTGGGGCAGCCCATTCCTGCCCATTTCAAAAGTGCAGGAGCAATTAAAACTGCTTCACTGACAATCATGAGCTATGTGCCCTTGGTTCCCAAAGTAAGTGGGAAGATGTAAGGATCATATCCCACCTCTATATCAGCACGAGTCTATATTTAAAATAAAAAGTAAACATGTTGGCCAGTGAATAAACAGGAGAGAAAGGAGTTGGAGGAGCTGGCTGATAAATAATCAGGGAGAGGGATTCTGCACTACACTCCCAGATCCTGAATTATAAGTACATTCTCTTTATCCCTCCCCCCACACATGTAGTAGTACATGCACAATTTCAAAGAGCTTGCAAATGGTTTGGTCAGACACTGGACCACTAAAGATAAAGAGAACAATTAAGAATATTGCATAAAAATGAAGCAATTTCTTTGCATCTGCATTCACTATGGAGATGCCTTTCTCTAAGCCAATTATTTTCAGATAATAAACACAAGGCTGTATCAGAGATCAAGTTGTCAAAAGAATAGAATCTTAAAGAAACTGACAAAGAACAAGAAAAAAATCCCTAGGATAATACATTGTAAAAGTTACAAATAAACATTAAAATAGTCAATTAGGAGAAACACACTCTCCCATAAAAATGACCATAGTGTCTCACAAGGTCTTCAAACAGGCACATAGACAATCTGAAGAATGACAGATCAATTGACCTTATTCCACTATAAGATAAAGCATCTGAAACAATTATAAAAATTAAAATACTTTAGCAGACCTTGGCGTTAGAAAGACAAACTGCCTCGTCTCTTCAAAGGTAAATTGTTTCTTTCTAATCTTATTAAATTCTTTAGCAATGAAAGTGAAGACCAGAACTTTTCCAATAAGCTATCAGGATTTGCAGAAAGATGTGCCCTAATCGAAGGGCTCAAGGAAATTTAAATTTCCCACTTTTCCCATCTTTTTACACAGAGTAAGCAGCAAGGTGCTGCACTCCTGGAGCACAGGACACCAGGGTATTTGAGTAGTGCTTATGCAGATGAAGCTACCTATGCTTTTGCTTGAGAGATTTCAAAGGAAATACAGGATTTCCACTCCAAACTGCCTTTCAGGTCATGGAGGTGACTCCTAATAAAAGAATAATTTTATATTTTAAATACCAAGTTTTAAAAGTTTTCATTCTAAAAACAACCACTCAGAGCAGGAGGGCCTGGCCAGATTTTTCTACTGTTTCAAAACCTTGCATTGTTTGTTTTGAATGTCTCCACTGTAAATTTTTATTTACTGGCCAAACAGTACTGGGATAGCAGAGGAGATGTGAAAGATGGCCTCGGGGCATTCCGACAGTGCTAGTGGCGAAGGGACTACCAATGCTCTGCAGCCCACCAGCAGTCTCCCAAAATCTCTGTGCGCCCTGGCTGTGCTCATATTTATGCCTAACCTACTTTCCAGTCCCTTTTTGTGCCGTCACAGAGCTTTTGTAGATGTGGGCAGGGAAAATATGGGGGAAAAAAAAAAGTGCTCCAATTCTGTAGCTATTCACCTGATTCTTTTGCAGATTTGGCCCCGTACTCCCTGTAATTCACAAGCTGATAGACACTCAGGAGACTCTTAGCTGCTAACATTCCTGTCAGCCGTGTCCCAAAGAACAAAGGCAAGCTGAAGTATTTTTTAATTCTACCCTCTCAGCTCATCAACGCTGAGTTTACATAAAAATGTAAGAACATTACACTACACACACTGCTAATAATCAGAAACTAAAGCTTTGAAGTTTCCCTATTTCGCAGCTACTGCCATGACAGATGCTTGCCAGAGAAAACTCAGGGGGCATTTGTTTGCAAGCATTTTGGCTAAGCAGAGTGCCCATTGTGCCACTTAATATTTCAGCTATCTCTAGTGTAATCAGGGAAAAGCAGTTACTTATTTATCTCACGTCTTGCTCCTTGCTAGCTACCTACTATCGCCAGCATGACCTCTGAAGCACACACATTAATTTTACCTCAGTATTTCTATAGCATCAATTAATAAAAACTGACTATGTTTTCAACAAACGCACATGTACTGATAAATGAGGGTCCTGACTTAATTGCTCTGTAAATTAAGAGCTCACAGTAGTGACAATAGAGAATAGTTTTAATATTTAAAAACTCATTAAATTTGTGTACATTTTGAATAATTAAAGTCACACGGCCACTTTAAAGAGCTAATTTAAGTTTAATTCTTAAATGTATATCACAGAAGAACTTGATCTGTTGAAAATTATCGGTTAATTTTCAGAACAACTTAATTCTCTTCTATTATTTCCTTGAAATTCTTCATTTATTTATATACTTATCTGTCCATTCTGCCTGCCAGAAATTCCTTGCAACAGCAACTCTAGGATGGTGAGACCAACCTGTACTTTTGTCAAATTTCTATCCACAGAAACCAGTGTAAACCTAAAAATGTTCATAGTGTGTTTTTCACTTTTCTACAGTGGATCATAACTCCATATTTTAATCCTTTAGATCCCTATCATATTCATTGATTAGATTTAATTAGTGGCTGTTGTGGAGATACTTTTGTTTATGACTCACAGCTCCAGGAAGATGCACTCCGAGTGCCCAAGTACGACTTATTTTGACAGAATTTGTACGGGTTCATGGGAAGCCTGGCAATTACATAAACTCAAGGGATGGTGTAGGTAAGTACCGTTGGCTTTTCCTCTCAAAACTCTTATTTTTAAAGCTGAATAATATTTTAAAGGATAATATCTGATTTCCTGGCTGTCAGTAGAAGGACTGCTGACAAAAAAATTGGTTCACCCTCCTCACCTGATTAATTTTTTGGAGTTCAAGGGGACAACTCAAAAAAGAAGCTGGTTCTCTTGCTTAAGATCATGCTCTGAATAGGGCAGAGCAATTCTTAGTTACAGCAATTCACCTTTGTGCAGTTAACTTTTCTTTCTCCTGGGGCTCATATGTCAATCTTCATATTGTTACTAGTATTTAATCAGTGATTAAACTGCCATAGAGTAAATACAGACAGATTGTGCTGCAACATTTCTATGTTCTTTCAATATTATGAAGTGTAATATTCAGGTAGGTGCGTAGATATCAAAGTGACAGACACTTAATACCTGAAATAAATAGAATGGTTCTTGCTGAATCATTGCAAAGCGACTAAATGTCTAGCTGTATTTGAGGAGATGAAGTGTTGTTCAATGACTGTTTAGTAAAGAGAGGAAAATAGTGCAAATGTTATGCCACTGTCAGAATGAATTTTAAGAATTAATTATCTTCAGTTTTTATCTTCCTTGTGCACTGATTATCTGAGACGATTTGAGAGAATACGTTCTGGACCAGAAAAGAACAGACACAGTCTCCAGAAAAGCACACTTAAACCTGAATTGCTGAATTTTCACAGAGTGCACTCCAAACTCCTAGTCCTGAGTAGTCCCATAGGGAAACTTAATTTCTGATGATACTCATGTGGATAGAAACATGTCACATCACTTGTGTCTACTCAAAAGAGCTCAGATTTGGGCTACGGAAGACTTAAGCTGCTCACAGATTTGTCAATGATCACTTACAGTGATCTTGTGTTTAATGCCAAATGGAGGTGATGTGACCTCTGCTTCTCTAAATTGCTTGCTTATTTATTCAGATTTTCTACCTTTGCCTTTCTAACCACAGAGCTGCATGGGAAAGTTATAGTCTGGTAACTCTCCACTGTAGTCTGAAGTCTTTTTCAGCATCATTGCTTCTCAGAACAGAATTCCCCATCCTAAAAACATGCCCAACCTCCTTTCTTCGCAGAGATATACAGCAGCCAAATGTATTTTGTTTGAACTGGGGTCCTGTTTCCCAAGAGGTTCTAATCTCTCTAAGGAATAATGCTGTTTTCTTATCATCATTTACTTCTTCTCCCATCTTTGTGTCGTCTGCAAACTTTGTCAATCAGCATTTCATGTTTTCTCCCTGGTAGATGATAAGATGTTAAATAGTAAAGGGTCACAGCTTATCTTTGTGAGACCTTGATAAAAACACACCATTTACAGCAATATTTGTGAGATCAGTTAGCTACTTGGAATCTAGTCAAGGTGTAACACACACACTTCATATTGCTCTACTTCAGTACATCTATTCTGTGCAAGACTGAGCGATAAGCCTAACCTATATGTATGTCTATGATGTTGATATGATTACCTATAACAACCAAACTTGTTATCCTCCTGTACCATGAAGTTCAGAGGTTGTGAGTGTTGTGATTAGAAGATCCAAGGCTTGACAGAGCCATATGTCAGCTCCTTCTCTATAGTAAAAGAGAAACAAAGGCTACAAAGGCTACTTGGACACCTCCGTTGCTGCTGTCTGGATTTAGGTATTGCAAGTTTTTTTCCTGACCATGATAATTCTTGGCTTTCTAACAAACGGACTTCTGAGTTTTCTAATAGGGAAAGAACTGTATTTGATCTCGACAATCTTTTTCTGATAGACTTCACAACATTAGGCAACCTTTCCAAGACATCACAATTGCCTAATTGACTTTTCTTGGTCTCAGGTTTTACCAATAGAAAAGAAAAATGAAAAAACAAAAACGAGAAAACAAACAAAAAAACCCATCTCACCAGCCATAATTACCAAGTGGTGATAGATAGCTAGCATTTGTAGTAATATTACATTTCAGTCAGGGAAATGTGGAAAGAAACTAAAAGAGTAAACCAAAAATTCAACAATACTGTGAATTCTAAATGTATATAATGTACTTAGGTCCACATTAATTTTTCTCCCCTTTTCAAAATCAGAATATATTCCTCAGCTTAACTTGAGAAAAGTCCACACTTCATGTTCTTAAGGACAAGCTTTTAGGGCCCTAAAGTGTGTCTTACTATTCCATGTAAAGTGCTGAATTTTCCAATTGAACTCCTTACAACATTTATATAATTTGGCAGTCCTTGACCTAATTATGGAAGGAAAAATCAGAAAAGAGATGGTATTTTCAGTACTGCCCAATACTTGTTTTTAAAACATTTATATGATGGTGATACCAATGTGCTAAATTGTGGGGCTACATGATAGCCGGCAAGCTTTCAGCAGCACATGCTTGAGGATGAGAAAGAGACAAAAGCACATTAGAGACCTAAAGCTGTGGGGATAGTTAAAGAGAAGTCTATAATTACAGCTAGGAGAAAGGTATTAGCACCCAAATTTTCGTGAAAATTGTTTATGGTCTGTAATGAGACAAATTGGTATATGAACTGAAGCTTCATTGGTGAGATAGCATTAGCTGGTGGAGGGTGCCTCTTGAAATAGGCCTGAGATTTACTTCTAGCATCTGTTTTGGCATCTTTTTTGCAGCTTCTAGAAAGACTGCTGTGCAAAAGCTGAGCAAAAGCTGTGCAAAGGCACAATGATTGTGCAGAAATCCCTTTGCAGGTTATCAGCCCAAGCTCTGAGGCCTTACATCGAAAAGAAGAATCTTCATATGGTCTGTTAATATTTTGCACAGCACCTGGTTTTTCTGAATGATGTCTTAAGCACTTAAGTCTTTGTTGTGTTGTTTTAAGTAATGAGCTGTTTCAAAATCAATCATAAGGTAATAAAGTTTTGCTTGATGCTTACTTTGCTATATTTTACTTTCTGTTTTAACAATGAGGTTGTTCTGCCCTCTTTCAGTATTTCCCCTCTTGTACATCAAGACCAAACTCTCAAAAGCCCATCAAAATCTTCGCAGTTTATAGCAGCTCATTTACATATTCACAGATGATATAACACTTGCAGGGAAAAATGACAACGAACCCAAAAATTCCCTGGCCAAAGTAAATTAACATATACCTTAAAAAGAATTGTACACAGTATTTTAAGATTCTGTATGCGTGCGTACACACATATATGTAAACGTATTATGGACAGGCAAGCATTGGTAAGTGTTGTTTCTATTTGGCATTTGTTGTTCCACCTTTATCCTGGCCATTACCATTCCAATAATGGATCCTGTTGTGCATTAACATTCCCACTGTGGTCCATTACCACTTCCTTCACTGACAGGTCTATTGCTTCACGAGCTATTGTGCTGTGTATGACATTGATTTGAGACAGTGGATACACATTAGCAACATCACAACACGCATAATAAACAAATCATTGCTCAGTGGTGTACACGAGGAATGAGCATAATGCTGTGAAGCTCACTGCAAACTTTCACACTGGGGCACTGTGGGCATCACTCCACCTGGGGGTTTACTCAGAGCTGGCACAGCTGGGATGGGATGGTCCCTGGTGTGAGGTCCTGTCCTGACAGGCTCCTCAGCTCTTCTGCATTTCCAGCGCCTTGACTGGCTATCAGCTGAAGCTGTAGCAAACTGAAAGATTCTGAATATTTTTCTCCTCCTCCTTGCAGTCAACATACTTGAGCAGAAAAGAAGGCAACATGAGGTGCTTTCAAACAAGTAGCTCACTGCAGCAGCCTCCTCAGATTGTTTCCTCCACATCAGCAACAACTCCATTGCTGTGTGCAGTTCTGGGCCCTATAATTTGAGAAGGATGTTAAGGTCCTAGAGTGTGTCTGGAGGAGGCAGCAAATCAGGTGAAAGGGCTGGAAAGAATGCAGCATCATATTACAGGAATTTAATATAGGAATATAGGCATAGGAAGGAATGTAGCATTACACACATCAGTAGAAGGTAGCATTCCCAGTGAGGAGTAGTTAATGATTACTAGTTTGTTTAGTTTGGAAGAAAGGACAAAACCCACAACAAAATGCTCCAAATTTTGGTCAGCCATTTGGATTAGATGATCATTACTGTTCCCTTCCAACTATCTATTCTGTTCTGTTCTGTTCTGTTCTATGCCATGCTATGCTATGCCATGCTATGCTATGCTATGCCATGCTATGCTATGCTATGCCATGCTATGCTATGCTATGCTATGCTATGCTATGCTATGCTATGCTATGCTATGCTATGCTATGCTATGCTATGCTATGCTATGCTATGTTTTCTATATTCTCTTCTACATTCTTTGGTGATGATTCTCTCTGGGGCCTGATCAAACCTCTCTAAAATGAATGGGAAACTTTCTGTTGACATTAATGAACAGACCTTAAAACTCAGGAAGCAGGAGCATGACAGTTGCAGTGCTAGAAATAGATGGAAATCTTTGGAGTACTGTAGTCCACAACGCACTAATCTTGCCTTGGGAGAGTGCAAGTAGGAGCAGCACGAAGACTATTGATTACCTTTTAGGTACAGAGAGCAGAGAAGCCGTAGGACTCCCCAACAAAGAGAAAATTATGTCTTCAGTCATACTCTGTAATGTACATTTTGTCTTCCTAACACTCTAGCATTGACAAGAATGTTTCTCAGCCATCTCGGAGAAGGCCCAGACAAAATGCAGAAGTTCAAATTAGTAAAACAAACAAACAAAAAAGAATGAACTAGAGGCAAGGGTTCATATACTAATAAAAGCATAGTTGGGCTCCCAGTTTATAGCTATTTCTTGATAGATGTAGAAAAGAGAACAGAGAAAATTTACTCTGCATATGAATTCATATATGCCCTGCTTTAGAACCTTTTCAACTACAGCAGCTCCAAGTACCAACAGACCATCCCAGCTGAGTAATGACCCAGCTGGGTCACTGTCTTTACATGCATCCTGGATGTTGCTGTATGCTTAAAATTTTTGTTCATTGCAGATGCCAGGTTTCTTCCTGCCTTGTCTCCCCTGTTCTCAGCTCTAGTTCATTCCAGGTCTTACAGACAACCCACTCAGGTCAACCATCTCAGTTAAAGACATTGAAAGCCTTGCAGTTCTCACCCTTGCCTAATTAAATTATTCTGCTATCACAAATTGCAGATATACTGCATACCTTTTGGTATTTGCAGTACTTGAGTTTTTTCATTTCAGCTTGCCTGGACTGTAACAAAATCAGTCCTTGTCTTGTCTCGGGTTCTCACTGCAACTCAGTGTCCAAAGTGAGCTACACAAAATACTTTTCCCTACCTTCTCTCAGAAATGTTGTGGGAAGAATGAATGATAAGGAGGGGTTGGAGCTTTTTTTCTCTTCCAGAAATTACTTAAGCTAGGGTTGCTACTCACTGTTCTGCCCTGATTTGTGGCACTTTTCATGGAACTTATAAAATAGTTGTAAAACATACACAAGATACTGTGTGGAATAAATCCTTTACTCTCCCCTTATTTGTAGGTAACTTTTCATATATCTCTTGTACAGTGGATCACTGGGTTGTTGCAATCTTTTTTTTCCCGTGTTAACTCCCAAAAGTTCGCTGCTTGGAATAAAAAAGAGCTGTTATTAGAGTGATGAATATCTGATTCTTACACTGGTTGAAAGATACATTGGATATATTTCTTGCATAGAATAAGTGCTGCGAGACTGAAAAGTTCCATTCTATTTCCAGCTTTTCTTTTTCTTTTCCTTATTTTTTTTTTTTCCTCTCCTTGGGAGCTTAGCAGTTTGAGATCTTAAATCTCACCTATTGTGCTCCTGAGGTAGGGAGAGCTCAATCTCCGTTGCCTTTTGGCCTCGCGCTGAAACGCGTGTGAATGGTCCCACTTCCAATGCACAGCACTTTTCCACTGGGCCACAAATATCAAATGCCAAGCTCATTTCACAAAAGCAACCACGCACAGAGCAGCTGGGAACTTGGAGATTAGCAAGTTGGGCTGTATTTAGGCCAGTGGCAGCTCCCAGCAACCCCTCAGCTCCCAGCCCTGGATGTCAGCCTCCACCCTGATTCACTGCTCTCCCTCCCCATCAGGGTCACGAGTGACTTGGGTGTTTTTTCCAAATGCAATTCTGCTGTGTTCTTTCACCTTAAATCACTCGGGAGGCTGGTCAAATAATAATGTATTAGCTATTATTAAAGAATTGCCTTGAAAATTGTATATGTGGCACTACGTCTTTAAGGTATTATATCATACAACTGCTTATACTCAGAGTTTCCAAATACTGATTTATTTATTAAAAAAAACAAACAAACCAAAACCAAAACCAAAAAACCCCAGATTTTATCTTTTAAGGAAGTTTTTTTTTCAACTGAATACTGAGAAGAAGTTGATGGAATTATTTTCTTAATCTAACACACTACATGTGTATTCTCCTTGCTTTGACATTCTCCCAGGGGACTGGAGGACTAAAAAAAACCACCAACAAATGAAAGAATGAACAAAAGAAATATGAAAGTTTTGAAGATTTTTTGGTTTGACTGTAAAATTGTTTCATGTCAAAATAAGTAAATCCTAATTTTTTTTAAATTTCTTTTCCCTCTTAAACTCATTCAAATCCATATAACTGTGAAGCCGAGTAAAATATCTGAAGCAGTACACAACTGGCATAAAATTTACAGTAGAGGCACAGGGTCTTTCTAGAGTTTATTCTCTGAAAAAAAAAGGCATAAATAAAAATAATATATTTTTTTCTGTCACTGCCATGTCAAATTATGCAGCATCATCACTCAAATAGAATGATAAAGCAGGCTAGATAGATGTGAAATGGTAAACCTAATTAATCCCAAGGTAGATAGCATTTCAATAAATGAAGCATTTAGTACTAAAAAAAAAAAAAAAAAAGTAGTAGTAGAAATATTTAGGTAAGAGGACCGGGGCCATTATTGAAATGATGTCATACAATCTGGGAGGCATTGTCATGTTCAGTAAATTAGCACGGCCTAACCACAGCAGAAAATTTCCTTGAGCTGCAATAAAGACTAAATGCTTTCAGACTCCCATGATCCTTTGTAGTCATCATTTTAAAGCACTGCCTTAGTGAGCTAAACCTGTAAAGTTTTCTTTTGAGCGGCTGTGAGTTGATTAGATCTATTTCAGCCTAGTAGTGGTAATAGGCTCCTCTCTGTGAAACTGCTTAGCCTCTGCTCCCCTGGCAGCTGGAGAAACTGGAATTAATCAGGTCTGCTGGGGACTTCTTCAGCATCTCCGCAGGCCAGCGACTCTGGAATCATTTACCACAGAATCTTACTGTCAACTCTTTGTCATTTAGGCTTTTGATTATGCTTGCTTTCTTCAGAAAAAATGGAAATGGGTGACAGATTATCCTAATGCAGAATTTCACTAGTTACTTTTATAGGCATCTATTATCCTCCTTTGTACTGTCCATAAAAAAAGAATGTAGGTGTGTGCAAAGATTTTTGGGGGCAGAGATATGAAGAATATGCTATTGAAATCAACATATTTCTTCTAATTAAAGTATGTTTCTTTCTAATAAAGAGGCCCTCCCCCTCAAATAACTGCATATTGTTTTTTCACTATCACAATACCTGGATTTCCCCCGTTTTTTCTTAAAAATTGGTAGCTGGGAAAAAAATATCTTGAATATCTTTACTTGCAATTTTACTGCCCAATGACATGCTTTCTACTAAATATAGTGTAAATGCAGATTGTTTTTTAAGTGTGTTAAGTATGAGCCTTAAGAATAAATGTATATCTATATAGGCTGCTAATTACTCAGCTTCACTGAAAAGAAAGTAGTTAACATTGAAAAAAAAAAAAAAAGAATTAATTCAACCTTGTTTTCAGCATTTCAGCCCACAGATACATGGTTTTATAGACTTGGTGCTCTGTCAATAGATGCAATGGGCAGTCTGGTGCAGTTTTTAATGAAATCATTGCCTCTTTGAGGTTTAAAAATTTGGGGTTTTGTGTTACAAACACATGGGGACAGAAATCACTTTATTTATTTGAGAAGAAATACTGTATGACATTCTGAGAAACATTATTTTCACAGGTGGCATAGAGAAATATTGCGGAGCAAATAATTGAAAATTCGACAAAACCTGGTGATTTTTAAGAATCTTTTGTTTTGTACATATATATGCATTTAATAATATAGAGATACATGCATATGTATTTTGATGACTGTTCAGTACACTCTCTAAGACTTTTGGCAAAAGATGTTTTCCACAAACAAACAATGAAAGGAACAAATTGTTCCTTTTTTCTCCACATTTATCTTTCTAGAAGTTTTTTTTCTGCTGCTTCTTTGCTGCTATTTTATTCAATTCCATTCTATAAGGCAGATTTAAACAGGAGTTACCTTAACTTGTTAAACACATTAAAATTTCAGAACTATGACTAAAATTAAAAGAAAAGAATCTAGCCATTGAAGCTCTAACAAGTTAAAAATGGCTATATTACATGATTGAAAATATGGTTTCATTATTAATATTAGGACTGATTCTGCAAATTACAGAAACAGGTAACAGCCTCCATGAGCCTGCCTTCAAGCAGAAAAAGCCTCTCTCCTTATGTGCCTAATAGGCTTGGTAACTGCAGTAAGCTTGAATTGTAGCCCCCTGAAACACATCTACACCCTATACACCACCTAGATTTTTAATTTGTCCTCATCTACCTACACTTGGCTGACCAGCAAACTGACATAAAAAAAAAAAAAAAAACAAAAAAACAGAGGTCTAATTTTCTTCTGCTGACAGCTAAACACCTTATTTCAGAGGATGAGTGGTGAGTTTATGTCAGCTAATTTAAACAAACTAGGTTTCTTCGCCCAGTTTTCCACTGGTATAAAGGGCTCTGGCTAGAAATTTTTCCAAACCTGAATCTCCTTTTTAGTCTGCCAGGTTTGTTTTTGTAGGGACTGGCACCACTACTGCTTTGCCTCTGTGCTTCCTCTTGTTTAAAACCCTGCAGCTGTGGCTGCTCTCTCTCCCCTTCCTTCCATCCCAGCAGGTGCCGTGCCCAGGTGAGCCCTCCAGGGTCCACCTCTGCCTCTCATCCAACAGCTTCTGGTAATGGGCCTCTTGTGCCCACAGAAAAACAGTCTTTTTTTTTTCTTCTTTTTTTTTTTTTTTTTTTTTTTTTTTTCCCTTTGTATTCACATATTCTGGCTCTCTGTGCAATGCAATAAGGGCCATGAGGCTGGGGCAGTCTGGCATTGTCCCTTCTACAATAAGGCTCACGGTTGGCAAAACTGATGCAGCCGAAATAGAAAGGGACTCGCTAATTGAGCCATTTAACAGAGAGTGGCATGCCACCTGGAAAGTACCCAATCCCAGTGCTGCATCTTAATGTCTATAGAGATTCTTCCTCAGCCTTTCAGGGAAAAAAAAATCCAAACTCACCCACAAACAAACAAAAAAAACCCTCTCGGTTATATTGTAGCTGTTTGGTGTCTAAATCGTGAGAATTATCCAGAAATTCTGGGCTTAATGTACTAATAAATAATCCAAGTCTGAGAAAGCAGAGAGGGTTAAACACACTAAATAGGTCAGGTTTATTCTGTTAATGTTCATGTTCATGTTCTCTTTCTCTATTGAATACTTGCCCTTCTTTTATCCTTAGACTACTGTGGCCATTTGTCAATGACAATTTGTTGAGTTTGGATGTGTTCCTCTTCTCAAGAAAAGGACTTCAGATTAGATCTGTACAAATATTGAGGCAGCTAACCTTGGGAAGTGTCCACTGACATCACCATTCTTAGCTAATTGCAGATGTTCAGGACTTAAGTGGTAAATATTTAACAAGGAGGGTTTTCTCTCTCCTCAGTATGCCTCCCAGATACTCAAGACACTGTTATTTTAACCAAGATGCAGTATATTTTACCTAAGACCTGCCAGCCAAACTGTGTGCTGCAGATGTTCAAACTGGGTTTCAAATCCTATTGAAGCACATGTGAAAAGCAAGTGCTATAAAGTTGTTACTTCAGAATGCAGAGCATTACAACTCCTTCTACATTGTTAACAAGATACCTCTACATCTTCTTTTCCATGCAGCTTATTTTATAACAAAGCTGTAATACATTGCCATATAAACTGTTCAGGGTAAAGCTGGTTTTAAAACCTTATTACTGGAAATAACTCCATCTGTTTTGGCAGAATCTGAGTGGGCACTGTTCAGAAAAGGGAGGGTGAATTTTAGCTTCAGAAGAGAAGGACAGGCAAATCCATAGTTTTACACAAAAGTCTTTTCTGGCTGCTGTGTTTTCTATTTTGGGGCATACTTCTTTTTCTCTCTTCATCTTGTAGTGTTGTTCCAAGTTTCATGGAATTGTCTATCTTCCTCTGTCCCTGTTTCCTTTGTCATTTGGTCTTTCCGACCCTCCTCCTTACCTCCCAATTTCAAACTTTTCACTTCTGTTTTACTATTTCTGTGGCTTCTGAAATTTTTTCATTTATTTACTCTCCTGCCCAGAACTCCCTTTCCTTTTTACTTTTGTCAGAGGCACTACAGATAAGATGCTCAACTCTAAGAGCCCTGTGACACTTTGATCTTTTCAGCTTGACTGCTTGTCCACTACAGCTTTTAGAGCCACTGAATATCCAGAAGACAGAAGAAAACAGGGAGAGTATTGTACCATGAGGAAAGGCCTAAGCATCAGCCAGTGCTCAAGGTTTTATTACTGAGGTATGCAACAAAACCCATCTTTTATCTGCTGATATCTCCTAGTTCTTATTCTGAGAATGCACAATTGCAGTAACCCTTTTACACTTTTAAATTAATATGATACAGTCCAAAAAAAAGAAGAAAAAAAGAAGGAAAGAAAAAAAAAGGAAAAAGAAAAAAAAAAAAAAAAGAAAAAAAAAAAAGAGAAAAACATAAAAGAAAAAAATAAAAAAAGAGAAAAAATAAAAAAAAAGCTTTTCAGTCTTTGGTCCCTGTAGTAACAATTTTCAGTTTTTCACCGTTTTTGTTCCAATAGCATGTATATAGAAAACCATATAGCTCCTGTAAGCCTGAGGGTTGTTTTTTGTTGTTTTGTTTGGGGTTTTTTTCTGATTGCTTAGTTGTTCTTTTTTCCCTGCTGACTTATTATTTTAATAAGCAGATACAGAAGAGAAATAGAGACAGTGGAGCTTCAAATTAAAAGGGACTAATTAAGAAGGGTAAGACTTTTGAACTGAGTTGCTCTAAATGAACTGGAGAGGTGCAAATCAGTCATTATAAAAATTATATAATTTTAGGTCTTAGGTTAAGTTCTGTGAACTGTTTAATGTCATAATTGGCTGCTGCCAAAATCATCAAGTTGAATGAAGTTCTAAGTTTAAAATGTCATAAACTCTCAGCATAAAGATTTATATAACACAGGTATCTGACCTACCACCACGTGGCAGGAGGTATTTGTTAAGTCTTATTTGACTTTTGTGAAATGGAAAAAAAATGACTAGAGAAAGAAAGCATACATCTTCTGGACAATATCAAAACATTATGAACCTAGTCTGATATCTGAGCAATGCATTCAGAAAACTGCGATAAACATGGTTGTTTCTTATTAAAAAAATCAGATTTGATACTCCAAGTGGAAAATTTGTGTGTTTATTATGATGAATGAAGGTGGTTAATGTCAAATCTCAACAGTGTGTATTTAGCAAGATTCTAATGGAACATTTCATAAACTAAGCAAACTCTTTCTGAGATTTTGCAGCCACTGAATGGCTCCAACCCATACACATCTTTCCTACACAGCTTCCTTTACACCAATGACCAAAATCATGTCTGCACTTGATTATAGCTTCATATTAAAATATAGAGTCAAATTATGATGTTCACTGGCCTAGAGAAAGCACAGTGTTGCACAGGCTGTTGCAGAGAGTTCCAGGGGCACAGTCAGGACTGTGAAACACCATCTTGCAAAATGAATAAGGAGGTAACCACTCTTGTAAAGAAAGCCATAGAGTTCAGTGATGTATGCAAAAAGATGTATAGCAACACCATGCAAAAAGATGTTAGCAACATTCCTTGCTTCTTACTTTATACACCATGGCTAACCTGAAAAAGAACATTGTAAGATCACTTAGAAGATATCCAGTGTATCCAAATATCCTCCCAAGAGAAAGAGCTCACATCTTCAGTCTGCCTGCATGGCAGTGGCTCCTTTGATTCAACAGAGGAACTTGTACAGGGCAACAAAAAAGTAAGGAGAGAAAAGATGGATACAAGATTCCAAGTTAATGGCCAGTGGAGCTGCTTACCCCTCATTTCCAATCACATAGGTGATAGCTAATGCAGTTACTTTTTTGAGGGTAACAGAAACATATTTCCAGCTGCTCAAAGGGTGGTAGATGATCTGGCCCCAGCTTTCAGCCTGTGGAAATACACCTGAAGCTTCATACAGAGCCAGGTAGCCACTCTTTTCTTGTTTCCAGCCATTTCTACTCAGGCATTTCTTCGTTGCAAAGACAAGCCAGAACCCATTAAGTACCTACTGACTACAGTGTTCATGTTATGAAATCATCCAAACTTGCATTCATAACACGTTTCACTTAAACTCCCCAAAAGAGTTATGCCTCTTTCTAGTTTCTCAGAAACACTTTTCTAAGAAAATGACTTGATGATCTTGGAGGTCCTTTCTAACCATGATGATTCTAACTTATTTGCCATATGACTCTTACAGTGAAGAAGAGAAGCATTATGTAGCTCTGCACAAGAGAAGTGACGGTCTCTAAACACCAGTTTATTTAAATATCATCCTCTGTAGAAAAGCACGGAAAATCAAAGCTCTTCGAAAACTGCCAGTCTGTCTACATTTACCTTCTCTTCCAATTCTTCTTCTTCTTTTTTTTTTTTTTTTTTTTTTTTTTTTTTTTTTTTTCTCTCTTTTTTTTATTTTTTCCCATGTTAATTAACCCACTCCCAGCCAGCAGCCAGCTGCATTTCTAAGCTTTTTCTTTAGTTGCTGTGACCTTTCATCTCCCACCTTGAGGAACTGAACACATAAAAATGTGACATCCCCTTCTCTCCACCCTCCCACCAATTTCTGTCAAGGTTAAAGAAAAATATTCCTCCCAGACAGCCCTTGATTCTCTCCTGACTGAACTCCCCCCGCACCCTCTATCTCCCCATGCCCCAACATTTGCACATTGGTCTTTTTATTCTGGATAGATTTTATTTGGAAACTCAGCTTCTTTTAGCCTAGACTTGGCTTCTAATTATCTTTTATCATTTGCAAATACAGCCAGGTAAAACACTGTAGTAAGGAGTCAAGATACACTTTCAGTGGAAAAGCATCACATTTAAGCAGTAAATTTCATATGTAGTAAATTTCATGTATGTGTCCTTTTACAGGTATTCATTTAATTTCAAAATACAGGAGAAATAATAATTTTAGAATTTAAGTTCCCCCAAAAAGAAAACAGAAAATCTGAACAAGTAAATAAAGTAACCAGCTGGAGTGATAACATTTATTTTAATTTAATTTTGCAGGCTTTGTTTTTTTTGGTGTTTTTTTGTTCCTTCTTTCTTTTTTTTTTTTCTTTTTTTGGTAACATATATCTTCCTCAACTTATTTTTTCCTGAATAAACAAGGCTCAGAGATTTAACAGATGCCACAACCAGGCAAATGTGGATCTCTTTTGTAATTTGTTCAGCACTCAGATACACTTACAGTTTTGTGGGGTTGAGAATGTTTAGTCTCACTATAAAACTTAATATTTTTCTAAGGCCTGAGACCAGAGCAGGGTTAATGGCAAAGGTCTGCTTACTTCTTTCACTGAGTTCAGAGGTGGAGGCTGAAGCAGAGGTCTGACTGCAGTCCTGGCTTGTAAAGCAGACAAAACCCCCCCAGAACACACCATGTGCAGAAGCATGGCAGAGCCTTTCCACATTTTTTTTTTTAAGGGTTTAGAAACCAGAATTACTTTGATAGGACAGAAGATTGTGAGGACTTGCATGCAAATGTTCATAACAACTGTCCTACTTTGTTCTAGTTTCTGTTTATTACTTCTTATTCTTTACAGTACCAGTAAATCCCTTCAAGACTGCTGTTATTGAAGAGGGGCCCACCTGGGAATGTTTAGGTCCTTCAGTAATAGCCTTAGGCCCAAATGTAATATCTGCTGAAAAAGATTCACTGCTTAAAGGAAATACTGATGACAATTCGTTAGGGCATCATAAAAAAAAAATAAATCTGTTTCAACTCAAAAAAAAGGCTACTAGATATGTGAACAAATATTGTAGGTTAGCCACTTACTGTATACAGATTGCAGGATACACAATTGTCCTGTAGCCCACTCTTCCTTAGATCCTTGCCAAGGTTTTTGGACACACACACACAAAAAGTTCATAATGTTTTGAATTATAATATAAACCTACTGATCTGCTATTAATACAATTCCTGTTGCTGTCTGAGGTTTGAGACACACGTGTAATTCTTCAATGGCATTCTGTGTGTTATCTGGAAGGTCTCTCAATGCTGCTGCATCAATGCAAACCAGACTACACCCAGGCGAACAAAGGAAATTTAACTTTCATAAGTTGGTTTAAAAATGCATTTACTTTGACTGCATTGAAAGAATCTAAAAAAAGATGAAAAGCATCTTTAGCATGCCAAAAACATCTGGTTTCATATTTTGAGACCAAAAGGAAATTGCATGAAGACTAAAATCTTGTTTTGATTTATATTATTATTGGAGGGCTGAGAAGCTGCCAGTCATAAAATAAAATTTTATGATGATAAATAAATAAGGAAAACAATCTGACAAAACATGTTGTGGAACAAAGCTCCATTTCAAGTTTAATTAACTGATAACAATGTTTATGATAGAAGAACTGTGCCACCAATTATACAGCTAGTAAATGCACGCTACCAACGTGAAGACTGGCCTATAAAAGCCTGGCTAAAAAGGTTTCTCCTGCAGCAAAATAGTTTCAAACACAAAAGAGAAGGTATTCTCCATGTAGTAAATCACGCATCAATTAAGACCCTCTTTGAAGACGTTTATGAGTAGGTCTTTATAGATTGTATGACAATTGCTCTGCTTCAATTGCGCATTGTAAATTGCACAATAGTCGTAGTTCCTGCTCTCTAATATACCTACTGATAGCGTCTGCAGAAGCTGACAGTTTAGAAATTGCTACAGGATTGATATATCTGTGGGGAGAGAAGAAAAAAATAAACGTTTTTCAGCTCTGCAGCACTTTGCCTTTTTCCCGAACCATGTGTGCAATTGTAACAAAGTGTTCCAGCAAGAAGATTATTTTAGAAACACGAAGATCAGCTGAATACTGCAGGGAGAAGTGATCCTTAATCATACATGTAAGAGTTCAGGCTCTTTTCTGGTAACAGAGGCTTGCATTTAAAATTGCTACATACTTCCAGTCCTTGTGGTTTGAAGATGCTGGGATCATAGCCATAATATGCAGTACAAATCATTAGCTTTCACTTTATGCTATACTATAATTTGCCAGTTACTATATAAAATACAATATACAAAATACAAGATTTTATATTACAGATATTATGAATCACTTGCCTAAATAATACTGACATTTCTGTGGATAGGTTAAAAAAGCTTGGCTTGTAACACGAGACTACTCCTTTTTCAACTTCTGGAATAATAAACCATATTTAGGAAGCTCTGAATTTGGCTAGCTGTAGGAATAGCACATTAACTATTCAGATCACATGTCTTATCACAGCTTTTCACCCCATTAACTGTAACTGAGCACTGAACTGTGGGTCAGGCTACAACCCCAGTACAAGTCCTCCTTGTCCCTTCCTATCTCCCTTCCCTCTCACAGTCCTGCTTAAAAAAAACAGCCCTGTCAAAAGAACAACCAAACAAAGTCCCCCATTCAAATTGCACATTAAACAATATAGGAAGTAAATATTTCAAATGTTTCCCAAAAGAAAACATAGTGGCATTTGTTTATATCGACAGCAAAAGTTTTCCAACCCAATGGAAAGATCTCCCCTGTCAAAGTCAATGCTTAGCATGATAAACATTCAAAGCAGGTCAAAAGAGTTGTTACAAAAAAACTTCTATGGTTTTAAGTTTACATACATTTACTTCAAGGCAGTGAAAAAAAAAAAAAAAAAAAAAAAGATCAAAAGCATTCTGAAGAATATTTGTTGCTTTAGCAATAAGCCCCAAATAGTTGGAATTAATGTTTCCTTAGGTTCTTTGTTGATCCACATGCAATAATTCCTCCCCCTCCTGTATTTTGCTATTGCTCCTTTACCTGTCTCATCTCTTCTGTTATTCTGCTACAAATATGCCATTCTTCTCAGTTCTTTAGTTTCGGGCTGTTTTTTATTTCTTAGGTGCACGTAAAACCCTCACTCTTTTTTACCAGACAAATGAACCTGGGGAGGCTATGCTTCTAGTGGTTTTGTCTGTGTGCGTGTGCATGGAAGTTAACATCCTGTCTCCAGTCCTGAAGGGAATTACTTCTGGCATGTTTCGACTCATTATCTTGAATCTTAATCAGCTGATGAAAAAAAAAAAAATTAGTTCCATCAGCTGATGAAGGCCCAGAGTAATGAGTCAAAACATCCTGATCAAGACTCACAGCTGCATTGAATGGAGCTCTACAAGTTATACATATCCTCACTGCATTCTTACAATCAATTAATACATTTCCCTCTTTTCTGCAGCCTCTAAAAATAAATATCTACCGGATATCAGGTCATATGGACGATTATTGTCTCCCTCAGACATTTGGTGTCCCCCTCCTGTATGCCTCCAGAATAATAGGTTTTACAAACCTTACCATGCTTAACCTCTTGAAAACAAATTATGAAAGGATGTTGTCAACTTTGGAATGCATTCCAGTCATTGTGATGGCTGTAAAGGTCTTTAAAACACATCTTTAATACTGTAATTAACTGAAACTTCTCAGTAATGCTTACAGTTTGGGGAATCCCATTTTCTAATTAGAAAACAATGAAAACATTTTCTTCCTCCTATTGTTTTTTACTGAGGGCCCACTCAAATAAAATGAGAACATGTACCTGCTAGAGGAGAAAATGAATTGCACACAAAATTCTAAAATGTGAAAAAAAAAACCCAAAAAAACCCCCACCAACCCCAAAAAGGACATGTACTTTTCTCATATTCTACAATGATAGCTGTAGGCACTTCTTCTAATAATAGTTGAGTTTAAAACAGTTATTTATTTATATATAAAGTGTTCCTTCAAGTTGGTACCATAAATATCTGGGGAATACGATCCGTATCTTCAGATCCCTTTTGATTCCTTGGCACTGCTCTGTGTCCAAATAGCCATGTTGCTCCCTCCTTTTCCTTGGAGTCATAGCTATGTGGCAATCTGAACAGTAATCATACTATACAGTTATCCCTGCATTAGTGACCTCCAGGCTGCATCACTGCAACTCAGACCTAGAAATTAAGCAGTATGGCCTGAAAAAGCTCCACATGGAGGAAAATACTACAGAATGTCTGCTTAGCAAAGCAAATTGCCACATTTATCCACTTCAAGGTCTCCATCTTGATATTTAAACCTCTTAGTGTGATATGAGATCTCTGCCTCTCTGCCTAAGAGATCACCTCCCTCTACCCAGCTGTGAACTCTCATGTTATCTCTACCACTCTGAAACCATGAAACTGCTGGAAAGAAGGAAGCAGTGGGGAGCAGAGGATGCAGAGTCTTCACAGAAGCCACATCAGAACTTCAGGTTTCACATCCTGGTGAAAAAAACATAGCAGAAACTGCAGCCCTACCTCAGAACTCATGGCCCAGTGTAAAACCCATCTCTGACTTGTCTTTCCTTTCACCCATGAAGAAGTGAGCCAAGCTGTTTTTCCACTAAACCAGTATGGAAGAGAAATTGTTACTGTCATGATGATGAATCAGAAGAGTGGAAGAAAGGAGGATGTGTGGATCATATGGATCTCATCTGGGGTGACATTAAGAGAAGTTTAGCAAATTTAAATGAATTTTAATGAAATGAAATGAAACTAAATGAATTTCAGAATTTTCTGAACAAATTCTGGATGTTGATATGTAATGTCTTGTGGAAAACTTTTTTTAATTGTCTGTAATTTTTTTCAGTATCTGCCAATGGGGATCTTTTTCTGAACTAACACTGTGTTCAATCCAAATCTTCATTATTCTCTGATCTGACCACTACTATGCTAGAAAGAGGAGACAGAAAAAATAAGAATGCAAAGTGCAGAGGAAACTCCACTTAAAAACCCCAAGAAATCTCAAGCATTAGCACTTTAGAAATGCGACACACAATTTTAAAAAAAGATGTCCCTAAGGCAATACAGAGGTTTGAATGTGTGGGACATAATGCTGACGATAGCTAAATAAGACTGCCACCATCTAAAATGTAATAAATATTATCACCAGCAATGCCATTTCTATTGTATATACTATTTAAAAAATTAAGGCCATAATAACAGTGGGATTTTTACATGTTAAATAGTACAGTAAGCAGTATATAAGTATCAGAAAACAGCAACAAGAATAGAAAATGAATTGGCCTTTTACAGATTTTTTTACCCTGATTTACATTCTGTGTCATCACACTGGCTGTTGTGACATTGCATATTTAATCAGGCTAGAACTGGGTGCTTTTTAACTAGAATAGGATCTGAGACTGCTAATTTACCCTTGCTATCGACTTCACAGGCTCTGACTGCAGCCTCATGCCTTGGTAACAGGGCTCATCACCTGACTGAGATCCCAGTTGCATGCCTATGATTTGACAGCTTTTATTTGACGCTTAGATATTTCACTGGGTGATTAAATCAGCCCAGGCAATTTTTGGGATGACCACATACGTTTGCAGATGAACAAAACTTGCCACTAACAGATAGGGTGTAATCCTTTCTGCTCCTGGTGTTACCGTGACTCACAGTACTTTTGTCTCAGCACTGTGATGGTTTGACATCCCAAAATTATAAACTCACAAAGACAGTCTGCATCCGTGCCTTTCCACTCCTTAGTGGATAGGGTTGTGATGTTGCTCAATTCAACCCCTGCAGAAGCATGGACGTTGTCATCTGATGGAATGCCAGTGGAGTTTGGGTAGCTTGGTGCATCCTACAGCTTTTGTCTTGGTATTGCTGAGCTTCCCTGCAATTGCTGTGTTCCACCTGTGATGCATCCACCTCTTATCCCAGGCCTCTCTTCTTTGGTCCTTTCGAGTGCTTTTTATGATTTTTAAAAGCAGAAATGTTAAAAAAAATAATAAAACCAAACAATCAACACTTAAATGCAATAAGCACTGATAAAAAATTGTCTCTTTGTAGCTAAAAACTTTAAAAAATGAACAGGAGACAAATAAAGGTATGAGCTTAATTGTCAGTGTCCCGGGGCTAGCCTTTATGCTACACATGTCTACAGGCAGAATAGCTAAATCCCTACTATTTGCATGGAAGAAGGTATCTCTCTTCAGATAAATTCTTCATGTTTTTAACTCAGTATATGAATATACCTAACATTTGCAGCAATGAACAGAGTTTAGTGAACAGTTTACTATTGTTAGTCCCCTTGATACTGCTTGGGTGCAGCAGGTGTTACAGTTGGGACTGCTAAATAGATAATATGTGTTCACACATGGGAATGTGACAGCATACAGAGCAAAAAGGATGCCTCGTGGAAGAGGCTTCTTTTTTTCTTCAGCAGAAAACAAAGTAGTTCAGGTCATAAAAAGGGGGAAATGCTGTGAAAGAAAGGTAAATAATTGCCCCTCTGGGTTTTCATACACAACCTACCTCACATGTGTAGCAACGCCTGGAGCTAATCTCTTAGTACTTTTTGTAGCTCCAGTTAGAGTGATATTTGGCAGCTGCTCGATGAATCTGGCTTATCTGTTGCCAAATGCATGCAGTATGTGTGTGTGGCAACTGCTATCTTCACCAAAAAAAAGATTGGCTCAACAGTGCTTGTCATATTTTCCTTCTACAGGAAAATTCCTTCTATCTGGAAATGATAACAGATATTGAGGTGCACTGTCCCACCAGGCCTTTTTTTTGTTCGTTTCTTTGTTTTGGGTTTTTTCTTTTTTTTTTTGTTTTTGTTTTTGTTTTTTTTTTTTTTTTGTTTGTTTTTTTTTTTGTTTTTTTTTTTTTTTTTTTTTTTTTTTTTTTTTTTTTTTTTTTTTTTTTTTGTTGTTGTTGTTGTTGTTTTTTTGTTGGGTTTTTTTGTTTTCTCCAGTAAACATCTGCTCTTAGAAGTTGCCTTAAATCCTTTTGCTTTTTCAAAGTGTAAAACCATGAAGTTCTTAAAAAAAAAAAAAAAAAAAAAAAAAAAAGACAAGATTAACCTGTTGGGTCTATCCATATGGTCACTGCTTAGGACATGGTCATTGGGCTTAGGACAGAGGTGAGGAGGTGGCAAGAGGTTCTGCTGGTGAAATGTGCCCAGTAGGAAGGTTGGGAAGTGCCAGGATTTCATGGTGATGATTTCACTACGTGGTGCCTGTTGCCTTGTTAATGCAGAGTCAGAAAGGGATGCAAGATCTGAATGATCTGGGCAGGGGTCCCAGCAAGGTCTGTCTCCAACATGCTACTAAATCCAGATCAAAACCATAGGCAAAGCTAGTGAAACCTGGCAAGACAGGACAAGGAAAAAATAGTTACTTAAATATTTTTCTGTCATAGGAAGGAAATATTGCTGTGATTGTTCCTTTAAAAAAAATAACTTCATTGTGCCTCTTTCCAGGGACACACATTCAAGGTGCTGATTTTGCATCTCACCTACATGAACTCTATCTTCTTGACTCTCAGCAGAAATGTGGCTGCTGAGCCCCAAGAGGAACTGGCTCCTTGCTCATCTATGTTCTTAACTCTTGTTGACTTCAATGGGATCATGGAATCTCATCTACTGAAGTTTCTCTTTAGTGAAAAATAGAGTCTGATAACATAAAGGACACCTCACTGAGATGTAAGGTTTATCACCATAGCTCTGCTTCTCCAGCTGCTCATAGTAGTGGGTTACCAGTATGCAGCCATTGCGGTCCCCAAAACACTTCTGGCTGTGTGGCAGAAGTGCATTTCAGCTAGCAATGCATGAGCATTTTGTATAGACTCTTATTCTGGAGTTTACTGGCCTGTAGTGGTTGTCCAAATTTAGCAAGCAATGTAGAAACTTGGAATAACTGTCTCAGTCCATTTTAGGTACCTGAAGAAGAATCATATTTTAGAAGTGATTATTCCTGTCCTTAAGAGACAGTTTGGGGTAGTAAGCTCAAATATAGCTACTTTAAATGTGACTGATGCCCATTGTGTGTTGGCTTGGCTAAAGCCCTAAGGTTTATTGTCAACATCACTAGGTATGCCAATCCCCACCCTGGTATGTAAAAGACCATGGAAGCAGCAGGGCCTTTCCTGGAGCGTGAAAGGTGCTGTGTCCCATGTGGCCATGGCAAGGAATTCTCCTCAGGCATCGAGTGGAAGCAGACTCAAACAAATCTGCTGAAATTACAGGCTTGTGAGTTTTGAATGTTGGCAGACATGATCTTGGTAGTTTTACAAGAGCACAAGAAGGCCATCTGGGGTGAAAGCAGGGCCTCTGCCAGCAGTTTGTCTTTCTCAGTAAAGTCTACCTAGGGAAAAGAGTATGAAAAATTGAGCAAATCCAGTTTTTCTGGCTAATTCCTATCCTGGAAATAAATGTCAAGAGGTCTTCTGCTTCAGCTTCCTTTGCAGTGCTCTCAGCTTTTCTCATCTTCATAGGCATCTACCTTTCCAGAGACTGGAGTTGGGGTATGGATACCTCAGTATTTCTGAAGGCCATAAACTAGAGATTCAGAACTAATACTAAAGATAAATAAGCCATCACAAGGTCTTTCCAAATTTTTTAATCAGAAGCCTAGCTAAGGAAATAAGAGTGTATCATTCCATAGCATTTTCACAATGCTTAATCTCTCTAACCTCTATTTGTACTAGAATAGTTACAATGCAGATGACTTCTCAGTGATTCCCATTAGACACAGCAGCAAACATAGCTCACAAAAAAGAACACGTATTATGGAGACAAACAGCAGGTTTTTGTAAGACTTATTAAACTATATTAAAAAGTTCTAGCCCAGCTTTTCTGATGCACATGAGTAGCAAACATTCTTCCAGAGCTGTACTGCCTGGTATCTGCTCACAGTATTGAACAGACAAAGTAATTCTGACATAAGGAACTACAAACAGTAAATGGGAGTCCCAGTTAAAAATAATGATATTCATTTGCTTTAAAATATTTGTGATAAGAAGCTATATTTTCCAAACAGAAAAAAAAAAAAAAAAAAGCTGATGAATGGAATAAAATCTTTTTAAGACATCACTAGTAAATCTTATGTCTAACCTTTCATGAAACTGAGTCCCTCAAGGTGTATCACATACTTCAGGAAATCACCATGGCCTGAGTTGGTCCTCAAGGATGTGGGAAAACAGCAACAGCTCAGTGGTTTTGGCACTGGTCCTTGTGTCATTTTTATAAATGGCTGTTATGAACAATAAACAGTGTATTTTGTTCTTCCTTTCCAATGTTCCTACTACCAGCAAAGCTGTGTGCAAACTTGGTGCAATGTTCACATTCAAAAGTTCACAGGCTTCATGACCACATGCACAAGCTCTTCCTCACCCCAAACCAGAGGTATGGGGACTAAGCTCAGGCCTTCCATGGCTGGAAGATCAGGTCTCAGAACTCAGGCCCTGAGGTGTAGTAACATCCTGGTATGTTGAATTGGAAAAGAGCTATAACTAAAGAACAGAAAAGGAACAGCTTCTGATCATGCTGTCTACATAAAATAGTCTGTCCTGAAAGTTGTTCTATATGAACAAATTATTTCCTCACAGTAATCTGGTACACTGTCTGGTATTCATTGAAGTTTCTCAATGGGAAGAGATCTGAAAAGCTGTTCAATATGTCCAACAAATACTGAGCTAAGCTAATCACCCTCATCATTCAGCAAGTAACTGTCTCACTGTATGAACACCCCATTGTAATAAGTCTATCTGCAATGGCATAAGAACAGTAAGTCAGATCCAGTTGTTTAAAATGTCAAAGACAGCATTTGCATTGATTCCAATGAGTGCATTTACATTGATTTTAATGGAAGAAAGATTGGACCGCCAATGGACAGATGTCATTCTCCCTGAAACTAAAAGTACTGAAAAAACCTGTAGGAATGCTCCAAATCTTTTTTGCTTGAGCTTGCATAAGTTTTAAATGTATGGTCCTGACATTAGTGATTTAAAAATGTATCACAGTATTCTTTGCATAATATTCAGGCCTATTGTCTGCTCTCTTATTTTTACATACACCGCACTGTAAGCAGCTGCATTTCATCAGCAGCTTCCATCTCAAGGATGTTGGTTCAGCTCAGGTAGTCTTTTACATTACTTGAATAATGTATAGCATACATGGAAAACAAGTTCAAATAACCCTTGCAAGGAAGCCTTCTTTCCTTGTACACAAGGACGGATCAGAAGGTTAAAGGGAAAAAAAAATTATGTCCTATAGCTGTCTTTAAAGGTTTTAAGCAGAAAACACAAATAAGCTGTCTTCAGAAGAAAGAGTAAATATCTGATTAGATTAATGCATCTGTATAATTAAACATGTATAAATTTTACAGGATAAAGATGCTGTGGACTTTATTCTTTCATAACAAAGAACCTGTACTGTTCAAACAATGCTTTCTAAGGTGATAATGAAAATATATGTAGTCATAGTAAAAATAATCCTTTCTTCTGCGAGCACTTTAAATAAGGCTCCTGAGAGACATTCACATATTGTAAGACCTAGAGATGGTTATCTGCATCTGAATTATTTCAGAGAGCTTAACGTATCTCTGTAGATAGGGGAAGAAAATTTAAAATGTATCAAAGAAAAGAAAAAAGAGCACTAAAAAGAACCCTGAACTTTTTTTCCCTTTTTGGATTTTCTGAACTTCTGAACTGCTTTAGCTGAAGATTGTGAGCATCTTTAGTACAAGGCAAGAAGGAAAATGGAAATTAAATTTCCCTCATCCTTCCCAGCCAGTGTTGGTAATTCCCCAGGAAGAGTATTCTCCATGTTTCTATGACATGTTAGCTTCATTCATCCTTTTTTCAGCACTTGATTTTGCAGACTGCATGCCAAAGAAATGATGGTCCTGTGTCCATACAGTCAATGATTATGCATGCATTATCTCTGAAACAAATATATGTGGATGCAATAAGTTTGGCTGGGCAAATTCTCAGGTTTTGGATAGATATGAACAACCCATTAGCCCCAGGACATGTCATCAAACGTTGTGCAGACATTACTAATGTCTTCTACTTAAGACCTCCCCTGTTGGCTTGCCCAATGCTGAATACAGGACCAGTGATTTTCTGTTATCTATCCCTCTAACTTTTCTTCTGTTCTCTCTCTCTTCCTTCCTAAAGTCATTAAGGAAAGCAAAGCATGCCACAATTTTTTCCAGGTCATGCAGGTTGAACATATATGTGCTGTGACTTTTATAATTGAAGCATAATTGAAGCCTTTATGATACGTGCAGCCTGAGCATGTATTTTTTTATGATTTATTCCTTCTATAGTTCTAATTAAAGTTAATGTTCAAATACTGATCTTGAGTGTCATTTCATCTTAATCCATTGAAGGGTTATCTGATGACAGAGTGTTTCCTTGGCCCATAGCTTTTTAATCACTCTAAGACTGGGTCCAGTCACATCTAGGCTCCTCTCTAATAAGGGAGTTTAGAAAAGGAGTCCAATCTGAATCTCCCTGGGTTGCCCAATCTGGTCATAACACATGCCATCAAACCTTGTGCAGACTTTACTAATCAATCCTACTGCAGCTCAAGTTAGTCCAAAGCAGAGAAGCCTGACTGCTTGTTGTCTTCAACAGGGCATTTGGATGCCTCCTTTAGCAAGAATCAAGAAGCAGAACTAATAAACACCAGGTCAGAATAAAGTAGAGCTGCATCCCTACCTCTTCCTACATCTTTTTTCCTGGCAAAGGCTCTATCAACAGTGTGAAAGACGTGGGAATGAGAAGAGTTTCTTAATGGGCAGTGACCATCTTTCAGACTGTGATCTTACCAGGACAGATTTTTATTTCATATTTTAAACAAATTATTTTATGCAGACTCATGTAATATTTTAGGCAGGAAGGCAAGGAGGATTTTAATTGGTGAAAAGCTGAGTTTCACCAGACAAATGGATGTAGAAGCAATTATTTATCTATGCTGTGTACATGACCTTAATATAAAGGTCATTACATGTCCTTACAAGTTCTGCTAGTATTAGACATTTAGAAAACTTGGTCACAACTAACATTTCATGATCTTCATTTTGTATTTCATTTCTAAACTTTGCAGTGTGGGAAATCCCCGTAACACACATGCACACACACACAGTGCCCCCCAAATGTTCCCTTAAAATTTCAGGAAGAACTGAGTATTAGTCCTTATTTTAAACTCATGGTTTCAACTCTGCTACACCCAGAGAAATCTGCACTGCCACTAATTCACCTGCATATTAATTAAGTATAAAGGGAAGCCAATTGCAGGAATGGAAACTGTACTAGTTTTGGCTAGGATAGAGTTTATTTTTACCATAGTAGCTGGTATGGGGCTGTGTTTTGGATTTGTACTGAAAACTATGCTGATAATACATGGATTTTCTCATTACTGCTGAACAGGCATTTTCTGCTTTTCACACCACCCTACCACCAGGTAGGCTCAGGGAGCATGAGAAGTTGGGAGGGGACACAGCCAGAACATCTGACCCCAGCTGGCCAAAGGGATGTCCCACACCATATGATGTCATGCTCAGCAATATAAAAGCTGGGAAAAGAAGAAGAGGGAGTTGTTCAAAGTGATGGTGTTTGCCATCCCAAGTAATCGTTACATGTGATGGAGCTCTGCTGCCCTGGAGATATGTAAACACCAGCCTCTTGATGGGAATGATGCAGTGAATGAATTCTCCTTGTTTTGCTTTGCTTATGTGGGCAGCATTTGCTCTATTTAACTGCCTTTATCTCAACCTATGAGTTTTTACAATTTTGTACTTCCAGTTCTCTCCACTATTCTGCTGGGGAGAATGAGAAAGCAGCTCTGTGGGTCTTAGTTACTGGGTGAGGTCAAACCATGACAGACACTTCATAGCAGTTTAAATGAAATGAGCTTCTGCAATGAACAAATGAACACTGGGGCCAATCTCAGCCAAGAAAAGCACATCAACATCCTGAGTGAGAGCTGACCTGAAAGGATGGAACATCAGGTGCAATTGTAATTTTTTAGTTTTAAGAGACAGATTAAGTGCTGAGAGCAGCTGGCAAAATGACAGAGATTATTTACTAGGATTTTTGTGGTTGGTTTTTTTTTTCTTTTCTGGAGCTGGGTCCTGTTGTGAAGGTCAAGGGACACACCTTGCTGTCTCTCAAAAAGAACTTTACGGCAACAAGTTTCTGAGATCATGATTTAATGAGCCCCAGGGAATCACCCATTGTCCACACACCATGGTCCTCCCACCCAATACACCTTGGATTCAGTATAGTTGTCTGAAGCTGAATGGACAAAGATTTCTCAGTGAAGATTTCCGATTGCAGGAGTACAGCCCTCTCACTGTCCACACAAACTATGGTGGGGAGTAAGTGTGAAGAGCAGCAAACAAAATCAATTCCTTCATTAACTAGCAGGGGAAGAATCAGTACAGATCAGATTATGGTACAGCTCTTGCCCCAGCCTCAACTCACAGGCTTGCTGCTTTTGTGGTGACAATAAGGAGGAGATAGGAACTATGCAAATGCAAGAAAGATTATAGCTTTCTTAATCATTCTTGGATAATGTTAGAGGCAACTTCAGCTTAATGTATGGGAATGTTCTATTTGGCCTTTGGAAGAAAAAAGCTTGGCATTTCTTTGTGATTGCTATGCTTAACATTGTGTATATCTGACTGCATTGTACCTGAGATATACATGACTCTATCTCTTGCAGGATGAACAGTTGCCAAGATCTCTCAGGCTCCGTTTTCAATTTGTGCTTCTACGCCACTTAGATTAATTTTATTCTAGAAAATCTCCAGAATGAAGTCATTTTGGAACAAAAAACCCAGCCCATAATTTTTACAATTTTCCTGTTTTCAGTTCCATACAAGCTCCTGAAGAAGCTTATTAACTATATTATCTTTTCTTATACAGTATTATAATTTACAATGACTGACTAAAAATAGAGGAAAAAAATGAATACCGGTAATCATGTGTTGTTAAAATCTTAGGTAAAACCAGTATCCTGATTTTTTCATTTTGTTTTGATTGTAGTAATTCCCTTTAGATACTTTATGAATCTAGCTTTTTGAAATTATATAAAGTTGGAGGTCCTGACTTCTTAAAATCAACCTCCTTTAATATTTGACATAAAACATCTCAAGACTGACCCACTTTTCACGAAGCACACAAATCTTAAACAGATTCTGAAAACATAAACCAAAAGTCTTTTTCTAAGTATGGTCCCATGATACCAACAGGAAAAAGAAAACCAGAGAACTAAGATATCATACTTAAAATATTTTGTGCTAAGCATAGATAAATAAATAAATAAAGCTCCCAATCAAACAGAAAAGTTATTTCAATACTTCTTGCCTTTTGAAAGAGGTCTTCTGGATAAGAATTTATGAGAATTTTGCCTTCCCAGTGATGGAACTGTATTACAAATGTTGTTCTTCTAGATAGATGAAGTGACATACATAAAGACAGATTTCTGTTCTACACAAATGCATTCTTTAGTTTTTGAAACACCTCTCTCTCCAAATCTGTTGTTAAACACTGAGTTTTTCTCTCTTCCAACAAAGAAGTGTAAATGTATAAATTGTCTAGATTTAGGGTGGTATTATTCTACTTTTATTTAAATACACTTAGCAATGCTATCTGGTTTTGTCCTACCAGATGTCATTGTTTGAGCAAGATGCCTCAATGAATCAGTAAAAGATTAATGTATGAACCACAATCTTTTTGAAAGAACGTTGAGAATCACTGTCTAGCATGCCTAATAAAAAGGAATCAGAAAGAACTCAAAAAAGATTTTACATTACCAAACTTTATACTCCAAAGGTCCCTTCCAACTGTAAAACACTTGGTAAGCATTAGTCAAGAATTAATAACAAAATTCCAGTCTGATTCATGAGAATTTTTTACCCAAGAGGCTGATGGAGTAATTGATAGAAAGAGGTGAGCAGCCCTTCTAATTTAATGAAAGGAGTCACAATGCTGTTCAGTCTGAATATCAAAGAAGGAATTCATTGATTTTGGGGAAATTGTGACACAGTGTCAAAAGAATAAAAAAAAAATGTAAATTTTTAGCTCTCCCTAAATTCCACATCAGAAATCCCAGGGACAATCTTAAAAATGTAAAAGCAATTTATGGATAAATAAATGAATCTTTCTTAAGTGGATCATTTTGCTGATCTTTTAGAAAAGATCAGGATTATGTTGTATCAATAAAAATGAGATGTATGGCTTGCTCTGGCAGGATGCATTTCCTGGCCAGCCACAGAGCATGAGAGAAAAATGCTTTGCTGTAAGTAGGAGAGCTCTGTTGTTCCACCATCTAAATTCCTATACAAGAGTGGGACCCATTTCACTTACCTTTAAGAATGTTATTGTTAGATGTTTGTTTTAAGCTAGTCATCTAGCTTGCCTCCATAATTAATGGATACAGATAAGCACTTCAAGAAGGCAATTCATCCCATCCTGAACTGACAGTCTTAGATAGCAAGTTATTCTTAGCTAAATTAACACCTAAATTCCTAGCTAAATTAAATTAGCAGCTTGAACTGCTTAATTCTGGCACCTGAATTAGGTAAGAAGAACCTCAAACCAAGTGTTAGTAAAGAATACCAAAGCCAGTGGTAGCATCAAGACTTCCATAGTGAGGATGCCAAGTATCTGTTAAACAGAAAACATGATGGTCCAAAAAGAAAGCAAACCAAGTTCAAGATTAATAAGCTTGCCTAGGCTGCTGGAAATGTCTGCACAGAGCTCTCTGTGCTGCAAGATTCTTGTAAGTAATGCAATACCAGTGCTGATAGAGAGATACACACTGGGTAAGTCAGTGAAAGCCGTAACAGAAAAGCAGAACTTTGAGTACTTTTATAAAAAACATATTTTGCATTAACCTGTAGTTTGTACTCAGTGCAAGTCTACCAGTCAACAGTGTGTGGGGCCTTCAATGTGTAGAAAGCTTCTGCCAAAAGAGCTCATGTGGTGGGTCTATCTCTGGGGCTTTGGTGGTGGGGAAGGAGCCTCAGGGGTGGCTCCTGTGAGGAGGTGTTGGGAGCTCCAACCTCTGGCCAAGGACAAGCCTATAAATGACAGCAGAAACCTTCTGTGATAAACATATTTAATAAAGGGAAAAGGAAGCTGTTGAAAGAACTGCAGGACAGATACCAAAGTCAGTGATGAAGAAGGGAAGGAGGTGTAGAAGCAGAGATTCCCATGCAGCCTGTCTACCTATAGCCCATGAAGGAACATGGTGGAGGATCCCATGAAGGACCACAGTGGAACAAATGTGGACCTGCAGCCAGGGAGGACCCCATGCCAGGTAAAGTGATTGCTCCTGAGGAAGGCCATGACTCTGTGGGAAGCCCATGATGGAACAGTCTGTTCCTGAAGGACTGCATGTCTTGGGAGGGACTCATGTCAGAGGGGTTGGTGAAGGACTCTCTGCCATGGGAGGGGACCCATTCTGGAGCAGGGGAAGAGTTTGAGGAGTCCTCCTCCTCCTCCTGAGGACCAAAGAGTGGCAGAAAAAATCTGATAAACTGACCACAATCCCCATTCCATGTGCTGCTGGAAGGGAGAAGGGAAAGAAACTGGGAGCCAAGTAATTGGGCCCTGAAAGGAGGAAGGGGTTGGGGAAAGGTGTTTTTAAGATCTCAGTTTGTTTCTCATTGTCCTGCTCTGATTTGACTTGTGACAAATTTAACAAATCAGTTAGAATCAGAGAAATCACTCCCCAAGGTGGGTCTATTTTGCCTGTGACCATAACTGATGAGTGAACCCTCCATGTCCTTGTCTTGAACCATGAACATTTCTTTATATTTTCTCCCCCCGTCACACAGTGGAGGGAGGAGTGAGTGAGTGCCTGTGTGGTTCTTTGTGGCCTAAACCACAACACCTTGCTCTGATCCAGTCTTCAGAGTCTCCGCATTTAGAACATTTAATGAGCTAAGAGGACTGGAATGTGTAGAATAATCCATATACTTTAGGCCAAGTCTGAGCTGGCAGAGTGCAAAAGCACATGGTATGGAGTCACAATATGGCTTCTGAGCAAGAATGGTGCACTTCTTTCAGCTCTGCCACAGAAAGGAAAAAAGGTTCTTAAAAAATAATACAAATTTAATTTGCTCTGTAAAAATATTGCTTGTCGAGGAGACATGCAAAAGATTAGCCTATCTTGGGAAACTGGGTGCATCTCAAGTGAAAAGAGGAGAGGAGTATGGTGGAGTAAATGACTCAGCTGACTGTTTCAAAGACACAGTTTTGCATTTATGTGGGGAAAGATTACATTTTAAGGTTTAGTTGTTGACATCGAGGAATTGGGAATGGAATCAGGTCAGATTCACCTTTTTATTACAAAGGTGTAGGTAAGAAAAAGAAACAACCAAATATGTTGCACTTAAATGACCAAATCTGACAGTGTTTTCTGTGGATACTGGGTACAGACACAGGTGCACTTTCTCTGCCTGCCCTGGTAGAAGGGATGCCTGCAGCACATGACTGTGCCAGCAGTGATCAGTCACAGACCTGTGTGGGGCTGCTGCCTTCACCTAGCACCCAGAACAGGTCCGGCCCATGTGTTGTTGAGTTGGAGTAGAGGCAATGCAACCCTTCTCCATATATTCATACTCTTACACATGCAATTGAGGGCAGAACTTGGTTCATTACAAATTTTAATACTGAAGAAACTGGAATTTTATATCATTTCAGCTCCCCAAAAAACAGGAGTCTGATCCATGCCCCAAGGGTCTCTCTGAGATCAAATGGAGGGAAACGTTAATTTCTGGGCCAACTCATCCTAAAATACCTGTATCTAGAATAGATGGAACAAGCCATCCTCTGCTTTTCTCTTTCCACAGAATGGAAAAGAAGCTTAGAACCCAAGAAGCTTGGGTCAGATATTCAGCCCTTGGAAAGTTAACATCAACCAAGACTAATTCAGTTTGAAAGTCCATTTTAAGTCAAAGATAAATCAGTAGCTTCACCATAAGTTTTCTAAGGCTCTCATAGTTTCCTCCCAACCAAATGTCACAACCCCAGGAAATCCAGTGCTCAAGTTAAGCATAATAGATACCCCACTGTATTTGGGTACAGAAGTGCAACTGAGATATATGAATAAGTTTAACTGCTCTCTGAAATATTGCACAGAAATACACAGCATGAATGTAGTGCTGTATTAGACCAGCTGATTTGTAAAACCATGTTAGATTACTTTCTGTGTCTCACATATGTCCAGACACAGATAAAGAGTTTGACAATTTATTCCCATAAATTTTTATACTAATGAATTTTCCATCTTACTTGCAAGTTTCTAAATCAATATTTTATACATCATTGCTGATAATAATTTGGCTATATGCTGTATCAAGTTCCTTTTCCAGCTGCAATAAACACAAACCAGTATAGTTAGATTAAAGCAGAGCAGAGTAAGAACACATTCATATACACTCATGTGTGAGAGTTAATGGAGAACAATAAAAGAAGAAGTCATTTGTATAGTCTAAAAGTGACATATCAGCCATTTTCTGTCCCTCTCCATACAGGTCCACAATATGTGAGGAGATGAAAAAAATGAAGCAATTGACTGAAGCATGTTTTTTGGCAACTTTTTGACAGACCAGAAGGGAAGTGTATCTTCCATAATGGATAACTTATGTCCTTGGAGTTTAAGGGCCATGAGCTGCAAGAGTCCTTTTTATGGTATCATTTTTCTTAATCTGGTTAATATTTGAATAGAAGATAAATAGCTTTATAATGAATAACAATAATTATCACATAAATAATTGCTTAAAGCAATTTTTTTGCTGTCATGGAAATTAGGACATCTAAGTTATCTCAAGAATAAGGAGATTATAACACAATATAAAAGGATTTGGAGGGAATGTCTAAAGACAATGAAGCACTGTCAAAGATTATGTGTCAGTTGTGCTTGTGTTCAGTGTTGCTAATTGAGGCAGGATAGC
This sequence comes from Heliangelus exortis, assembly GCF_036169615.1. NCBI lineage: Eukaryota > Metazoa > Chordata > Aves > Apodiformes > Trochilidae > Heliangelus > Heliangelus exortis. The sequence goes on from NC_092422.1 coordinate 61,792,445, forward strand.
ATGCTGGAAATACTTTTTTGGATTTCTTTTACATATATGAACTTGAAAATTAATGAAAATTTAAGTTTCTGAAGAGTGTATATAATGCTGCTGGAAATGCTTATTTTTGGTTAATAAAAAGCATTAAAAATGCAGACTGAAGACTGAAAACAGACATGAGGTAAAATAGTACATAAATTGAGGTAATACTAAAAGTGTGTATCATAATTTTCAAGAAGTAAACTGCATGCTAGGGAAAACTAGCATTTAGCTGCTCTGTTCACAATACTCTGGCTTAAAGGTGCAGCTACAACACAAACACCAGAACTGATGTCACAGATGTGGTGTGGTTATTGATGTGCTTCTTACCTGGAGAAGGTTATATTACCTTTTTGTGACTAACATCTTTTTCCTTATAATTCTGTTGGGTTTTTTAAATGTGCACAAAGTATTTTCCTTCAGAAGACTGAAGAAATCATGAACCATAAATGACAGCTGTCAGTTAAGCACTTCTACAAGACACTCAGATACCATATTGATGGAAGCACTCTAAGAAGCTGAAGAGAACAATCCTGTGCTATCAGGAAAAGTGACATAATGGTCTAATAAATGTTGTCCCAATAGTAATATTTGGGAATTTTTGATCAAGAGCTGCCTGATCTCGCAGACAAACACTTGCCACTCATAGGCTACTGGAAGTAAGAAAGACATGATGATTTTAAACTGTAACCAATGATAGATAAAGGGAAGAAGTTAACATGCTCATATGTATAAAGATAACAATGACATCGGAATATCTCTCCTAGATTGTTAGAAATCATATTTACACAATTATCCTTCCTAATATCTAGTAATATTTGTTATTTGCAAGGTATGTTTCAGAATCTCCTGACAGAAAATTTGACTTCAAGGTTTTATGTTTCAGAGATCTTATCAGGACACTCCTTGAAGTTCATTTTGGAAAGTATGAAGCTGTGTATGTCCTGAACATACACACCAGTTCAGTCCGTGATCCTTCACTGCATGGTATGAACTGTCTGTGACACCACAGACATATGTCTTGTAGGTACAGGGATGCTCCATCTCTGAGAAACTCATTAATAGTAGAGGGGCATCAAACCTGAGGATTTTTTTCTGTCATTTTAATAAGCAAAAATTATTTTGCCTTCTTAGGAGTGCAAGGAACAACAGTATCTGTCCCTTTGAAGGTCTCAGACAGACTGTGGCAAGATTGTATGGGAAGGACTAAGCCCTTCTGAAATTCTAAGAAACTTCTTCCAACTAGGGAGTGAGAATGCTCTGCAGGAATTTGTTGATGAGCCCAGAAATATCGAGGGACTCCAGAACAGAAAGGAAAATATTTCATACCTGGAAAACAGTGGCCAGCAAACTTAAATGTTTGCTTCTGGTATCCTTCAGTCTGTATCTGAAATGCATTGAGATATTATTTTCCCAGTGGTGACTAGCTGTGAGTTTTAGCTCCTTTTTCCCATTCTGCTGTAGTGTGGGCTCCAGTCCAGGTGTATGGAGTTGGAAGACAGAGGCGAAGTAGCATCACGCTGCTGTGCTGAGAACTGGGAAAAGGGACAGAGGAAATCCTTCGCTCACCTCTCCATTTCATCCCTCATTTTAAACGTGCAACTGCATTATATGGTCCATCTCCATGTAAACAAGTGGGACTTAAGCCACCTTTTGTGCCCATGCAGATAAATATTCAGCTGGGAACGATGATGCAGCTATGTCAGAACACCATCAAAATGACGGTGCCACATCTCCATGAGCTGATCTGAGCTAGTCATACTTTCTCTATTTCTTCCACTTTTCCTCCTCTCATGCTTTGGCCCTAACTGTACCTTTGTATCACATTTCTTCTGGTGGCTCAGAGCCTAAAATGAGTCATTGGCAAGACCAGTTTAGATCACTGACTAGGCAGAAAGTGAACCTACCGAAAAATGCTCTGCCAATAAAGTGAGCTGAGCTGTCTCAGAGAGGGGTCAGACAAATGCCAGAATGGGTACCAGAGAAGAAATCAAGCTGGGGCAGGGGAGGGAGGCAGGGCTGTCTCTTTTGAGGGTAATGAGCCGTTTCACTGGATCTGTTCTCTTGTCCCTCACTGTGAACCTGCCAACTAGACTGTGAGCTAATAGTAAGTTAAAAGGGTAAATGTTCTACATCTCCGTGACAGTATTCAACTGAAATCAGAGTTTTCCAAAGCCAGGAACCAAGCTGCAAGTGCATGTCCACAAGTATATATGACTAACTTGTGCATTGAACTGGTGGTTTTCCCTCCTAGAGAAGTAAAATGTTGAATAACACCACACAGATTCTTAGAGCTACTGCCAGCAAAGGATGTTCTATGGCTTCTGTGTTCTAGAGAATCTAAATATGTCAATAGAAATGTGCTTAGACTTGGTCTCTGCTCACCTCATCTGCCTGGATTTAACTTCACTGGAACTTATACAAAGATGAGGGAAAAAGTACATCTGGCTGGTCACTCACCCAGTCTTGATGGAAAAAAAACACCCAAGCCAACAAAAAACCACAAACTTAATTTGCTTCACTTTCTTCATATAAGAAAACCAAATTATTAGAACTTTTTTCATGTCTGGAAAAAACAGAAATGAAATAAGCTTTTTTTTTTTTTTTTTTCCTCTAAACCTACATTTTGGCTTGATTTTTTTTTTAACAACAAAATATATTATTAATCATTTTCATATGTTTAAGATATTAAAAGAATTTCTATCAACGTCAAGCAAGACATGTCTGAGCATCAGCTTGGAATGATGTAACATTTTCAATATTTACATGTCGCTGCTTTCTGGCCAGTCACAAAGAGTGCCAGAACTTCTCTGCTCAGCCTCAAAAATAGTCAAACCCAATATTAGTTGTGAAAGATTTGTGTGACTAAAGTACTTTTCCATGCTAGTATGCCATGCTCAACATTAGAGACTACACAACATTCATCTAGAATATCAATGCTCTCTTAGAAAGTGTTTGTGTCCATGGAAAGAGTTTCTGCTCTGTCAGCTCATCAGGCAAGATGTTGGAAGGTGAAAGAACCTGGGAGTTTAGGAGCTGGGGAACTGTTGTGGCTTCCTGTCAGCTCAGGGGCAAAGTGTCCATGAAGGAGGCAGGTAAGCTGGCAGGAAATCAGCAGGGAATCAACTTTATCCAAATGGAAGCAACTTTGGGATATTTGACCCTCAGTTTTGATAAATCGTCATTTTTCAGTGAAGCAAACTTTTCAGCTGAGCATTCAGGTCAGCTCTACTACAAGCCAGAGTGGGGACCCTGAAAATCTCCACAGCTTTATCTCTTAATTCTGCCACATCTATCCAAAAGCTGTATTGACTATATATGATAACTGAGGGGTTCAAAATGATGCATGTCATCCACATCTACCCCCACCTGCTCATGGGCTCGGTAACCTGTCCACAACTCTTCTGTCGCAGTGACCTCCAGTGGGAAGGAGCAGAAAATGGGAAAGTGCACGAGTGGCAAACCTGCACTGCCAAATGCAGAAAGGTCACAGGAGATGCACAGCTCTTGGCAGCTGCATGAAGGAATGGGGGGAGGAACATGCACTGAAGGGACTCTGAATCACCAGCATTGTTTAGACAAGATGGCCTTAGGAGGCCCAAGGTTCATGCCAACACAAACTAGAGAGTCACACTTGCTCTGGGTCTCAAAGTTCAGAAAATAAATCACCTTCCCAGTGTTGGTTATATATGGCACCAGTTTATAGCATGCCTCAGATCCCCTGAGGCCAAAAGAGCCTTTCCTGAGCATTATTTCCAACTTTATTCAAACTCAGAGACCTACAAATAAAACTTGAAGTAAAAGAAAATCCTGGCACAATTTTCTTCTCCACTGAAATTGTCTTCTCTCCTTGGAGGTCACTACCTGCATACTCGCCTCTTCTCTTCTGTTAGGTAAAAAATAGAGCCTGCTTGGATTCTCACTGTGTCAACCATCACAGCTACATTCCTGATCTGAGCACAGGAGTTGGATTCTCTGCTTATCTCTTCTCATTTCTCCATTTGAAGAAAAGGGGAGATTGCTACTGGGTTCAAGAGATTCTCAAGCTTCTGTGAAACTTCTGGTTATTATTGCCCTTAATATACTTTGTGAATCCCCTATACAGAGTGTCATGAAATTTGTGCTTCTAAAAATGCTTGAAAGAAATCTTCCAGAAATTAATATAAAACAATAATATGATGTTTGAAGTATAGTTGACAACCCATTTTGTATAATAAAAATGCAAGGACATGACAAAGAGAAGAAATCTGCCACAAACAACCGAAAATTCCTATGTGCTAAACTTTGGCAGTAAACACATGCTTTTTCTTATGTTTAAGCTATTAATCAGTTTTAATATCCAGTCTAATTTCTAACTGACTGTAGTCTTTCTGTAGTTTCCTGCTGTATCATTTTGTGGCTGTTTCCTTTCTGTTTAATATTTGCTTATTTTAGTTGAAATCCCTAGAGCAGAACCCACAAACCAAACAAATACTCACAGAAAACAGAGAGCAGCTCAAATGTCCTTGGAGACACTCAATTTTTTGTTTGCTACCATTTGTCATCCTCTGCTCAGAGAGAGATCAACAGTTTTTAGCACACAGATCAATATTCTCTTAACCCAGACCTAATCTAAGGAGAGTTTCCCCAGGTTTCACCTTGGCCTACTCTTATGTGCCATAGTTGCCCTTTTTTTCAGCAATAATTTTGTCTGTGTAAGACAGCAATTTTTCATCCTTTGGTCAAAACTGGTGACAAAAGAGGGAATAATGGTTCCTGACATATCAAATGATAGATTTGACACATGGCATGCTGAGCTGGGAGCTTTCACGTGCCAAAGTAGAAAGACAGATAAGCAGCCTAATGGCCCTCCTGACATTGCTGCCTCTATTTTTTTTTTTTCTTTTCCCCCTGGTATGCCAAAACAGGCTTTTTTTTTTTTTTCCTGGAGAAGTTTTTTCTTTTTTCTATAACTCTGAGCAGGAAGCAAGGAAACACGCTCTACTCCAGCCCAAAATAAACGTTTCCCTGTCCTGTAAAATGATCAATCTATGCCCTTTTCCTCTAGCACAGTAAGGGCAATACAACATGCTGCTTGAGGAAATACTAACAAATATAGCCAGTGAGAGGGAAACAGATGGGACTAAGAAATTAAACCAGCAGATTTCTGGAAGGTATTCAAAGAGGAGAGTTTATAATACTGAAACAGAACTGCTCTTTAATTTTTTTAATTTTTTTTTTTTTTTTTTTTTTTAAAGAAATGATCGCCCAGATTTACCTTCAGCAAGGGCTCACACTCTCCCTGCTAAGTCCCCAGCAGAATGATAAGAAAGGTCCTTTTTGGTATCGTTCTGGTAAAAGAAAATCTCATTTCACAACAGCCAGTGCCAGCCTGAGGATAGACAGGCTGCAAGTTCCTCTACCTTTGGTACACTGGGACAAACACAGAGGTCTGTGTACCATGGGGGCATGGCTCCAGGCATGGGATCATATTACATCTTTACACACAAAAGCTTCTTTCAGAATCTAAACTAACAAAACAGGAACAACTTTTATTCCTGTATGGTTTCCTCTGGAGCATGTGTTCACATTTAAAATCCTGACCTATGTGTCATTTGCTTGCATTCAAAGTTATTTGTATTGCTTTGGTATTACAAAGCGACAGCCAGACCTAACCTCACTTGCTTACCAATCACCTATGGACTTTGGCAAAATGTTGTTTATCCTCCTCCTGTACTGTCTCATAAATTCTTTTTCTCCCACTTTCTTCTTTTCCCCCCTTTTCCATATTTTATGGCCAGATATTTCTGTTAGCAGCCAGGTTATTTTTCTCCACAGTAATATTTCTATGGACATTTAAAATTTGATGCAATAAAGGAAGAAAAAGAAATCAATCCAAGGAAAATATTTCACTCACAAGGTCATCAAACATCAGAATCTGATGTTTGTCACCCTGCATTTAAAAATATCACAGTATTTGAATGCTCTGGGTTATTTCTTCATAAATGTTTAAGTGTACATGTTAAACATAAGGGAAACATTATATGTATATAGATCAAATGCCTTTTTTTTTTCTTCTTTTTAATGTAATTTTCTTTTTTTTTCACCCTTTCCCTTAATGAAAAACATTTTTACGATAAGTATATACTTCTGCACATTCCATGGTATTTTTCACAGTTTTCACATTTTTGACATTTCAACCAAATATGCAAGTAGTGAGAAATCAGACAGAAGAAACTGAAAAAAACAATCTTTGATTTTTTTTCATACTGTCCCTAACTAGTAACTGGGAAGAGAAAGATAGTCTTTTAAATTATAAAACCAAAACAAGTCACCAATGAGACATCAGGTCAAATAAAACTACATTATTAAAATAATTTTGGTTGCACAAACTAAGAGAAAGCTGCATCACTAGGATATAAAGAGGTCAGTTCTTGGATGCACAACTTCCAAACAGAGAGCAGTCATTCTGTGTTACTATAAAAGGCATAAATAAAATAATTAGGCTTTGTAACATCTCCTTATGATAAAGTCTTTTTCACTGAATGTGGAAAATCACAACACTGTAGGATAAGGGATGGTGAAGCACACTGAAACTATTTCTTACATTCACTGTGCTCTCCTAAAAATAAAGTGTAACTATGGCTAAATATATAGTAAATGAACTATATAAAACAGATTTCAGCTTAGTAGACAAATGTAAATATTGTTAAAAGACAGCCTCTTGCTTCCCTTATAATAAACTTACTGCAAATGACTAGGTTGTGATATTGTTTGCTTCAACAAGGGCTGCAAGTATATGTTGTTTGTCAAAATATTCTGATTTATCAATTTGGTTCAAACAAAAAACACACACAAGAAGATAAAGAGTTAAGATGATGTTTCTTGTTGTAGAATTAATCAGATTCATATTAGCAGTAGTAAATGTCATGTTGGCACCTTTTCTTTCTCACACATTACAGTTTCAAGTCTTTGCTATGAGGAAATAATGAAGTAAAGATATGCAGTGCCATATACCATGCATCTTTTTTGTCAGTCTGCATAAGAAATGAATTGTATCTGCTACTAAGGAGGTCATGGGGGCAGCAAGTTAAGAAGAATGCTTAAAGAAAGGACATGTCAAAGGAAAAAGAACTTATTTTTTTCCATACTTTCTAATAAGTATTACAGTTTTGGGGAAATTAAATGTTCATAAGAAATACCCGCCAATCCTGAAAGTGCTTATTGCTTTTCATTGCTGCAAAGTTAACCCTGGTGACCAAATGACCTTGAAGTCCCCACTGCGAACTCATGAAGATCAATAAAAATAGTCTAATGTTACAAGCCCCAAAATTCATGCTTCAGTAGTAGTGTGATCAGCAGGGAAAATGCTGCTTTATTGAGAGTATAAAAACCTGAGGACCAGAAAAAGATCATGCCAGATAAAATGGACATCTCATGAGGTTATCATCCCATAGTGCACTTTTTCCTTTTTTTTTTTTCTTTTTTTTTTTTTAATAAAAAATTTTAAAACTATTTCGAAAAAAAAAAAAAGAAAGCCATAATTCATAGTGAAATCTGAAAGGTAAAAAAATGGGCAAAAATAATTTTCATTGCCAGCAAGAATAAAACTGGCTTTGACAGTTGGATGATGCTTGTGTCTTGTGGTAAATTTTCAGCTTTGCCTACAAACAGAGCCTTTCTTTCCAGCAAACGCTATGCATATCTTAAGCGTGGAGTTCAGGCAGAAGTGAGCTATTGGTGTGCCAGATATTGCATCAAAATTACAAAATGCATTTTAATTTTGTGCAATGAGTAGGAATTCATGCCAAGTGTGCTGTCAGCATGCAGTAGAGCATCTCTCTGATCATGCAAAATGATTGCTTGAGATACAGCAGCCTCCACTGCCTTCCATCCTGTAGGTGCCACTGCTGCTAAGTAGAGCTTCTGAAGAAAACGAGATAAAGGGGCATGAAGCAGGTGAAGAGACACGTGACTGTGGGTTTTAAAGAATGAAAGATCCATTGCTTTCTCGTTTGCTCTCTGTATACTTTCTGTCACTCTTACAGTGCCAAGGAGCTTGTCAAGTTTTCTTAATTTTAGGTAGAAATGTATAGAGGAGCCTTAGTAAAAAGCAAGATTCAGGTCTTGAGGTCTTAGAGGCAATGGTTAACTAATGGTTAATTAAAAAGTGTGGTGGTTTTTGGTTTGTTTGGTTTTGGTATTGGTTTTTTTGGGTTTTTTTTGTTTTTTGTTTGTTTGTTTGTGTTTTTTTGTGATTTATTTTTAAAGCCCTGGAGGAAAAAGCAGACTCCAGTAAAACTTTACTGAAAAATAATTTATCTTTCCATTCTCTTTGCACTAAAGTCATCCTCTTCTCTATAGTCTGAGAAGATTATAAGGGCCCTGCTTTTGCTCACACATTCCTGAATGGTGAGGAGAGTGTGTAAACTAAACCAGTACAGTTCTGTAGTAGTAGCCACATAGTGCAGCTTTTCTCTCATCCATTCTTCTAGGCTTTCTATTTCTAAATTATTTTTTTGTTTGTTTGTTTATTTGGGTTTTTTTGGTCAGGAATATCAGAACTCTTCTGGGGAATGTATTAATGTATAGTATCTGTGATGAGGAAGATTAAGACGGAATAACTTTGTCCTACAGGAGCATTCATGCTGTAAGTAGTACATCAAGATTCACATTTGTGCAGAATCTTACTCTGACTGAGAAACCAAATACACCCCATGTTTTTTTTCCATCACCATCAGTTCGTATGGAGACTTTGGTGTCCCAAGCACTCTTATTGGAGCTCCTATTGGAGCTGTGTTCTTTCCTATGAATGATTAAAAAAAAAAACCAAAACAAAACATTGTGTCATAGCTGGACTGGTTACCTAGCCTAATATTGTAAAATGGTGATCCCATTGTTCCCTTAAGTCCTGGTCACAAAGTATAGCAGCTCCAAGTATACACATTAAGGAAACCCCAGAAATGCTGCTAGTCTGATACAGCAGGGTGTGGGAGGCAAGGGTTATGTCTCTGGGCTCAGTCACACAGCATGAGTTATCCTTTAGTCTTCTTTCTTTTAGATGGAGGCTATTCCTGTGTTTGCACATAGTAGAGGAAGAGTAATTGCATTTTTCACTTCAGAAATTCTTTGTTTCAGCCAGACATACACATTTCTGTTCAACTCCTTCATCTTGAGAAAGGATTTTTACCAACCCAGATGAACTACTTGCTAAACAGCACACAGAGAAGAAATCTACCTTTGAAATAATACTTTGCAGGCTTAAATGCAATTCTATGGATCAGATAATTACTGAAATGGGTACCTAATAGCTGAGCAGACAGACAGGAAAAAAATGCCACAGGGTCCTTGGTTCCTCTGTGTCCCCACCACTCTTTCATAGGTTCTCACTGCAAGGGTGAGTCCATCAAGCTTGGAATCTGTGGATTTCTCCAGTTGAAAAGTGTTGCTCAGGAACATCAGAGGGAGTATTTTCCTCCAATAGAGAGAACATAAAAATACACAATTCACATCTGGGGTGTAATGGATGGCCAGGTGGCCAGCTATAGTTAACTGTCAACACTTTGTGTTTCCCTTTGCCATCGGCAAAGTTTGCACTCAGAAGTGAGAGTATAATGTGAAGAAACTAAAGCATGAAGCCACTTAATATCATAATGGTTTGTCTTTGAAAAACCAAGTCTTTTTTCTTTCCTCTCCAGATTTTTCTTAGCATTTATGATGTTCACTGGCTTGTACCTTACCAAATAGTATTGAAGAAACAAGTAATTTATGGACTGTCTTGAGATGAATACATCAAGGTTATACCACATTTTCCTCTATTTTTCTCTTCCTCTACCATGATAAATTGGGAACTGACCAGTTTCTATTACTGCTATGCAATTCTAACAACACATTTCCAGTACAGACAAATGCCCACGTTGACAATGTTATCACTATCTTTATTCATCCTAAACAGTGCATTATTCCAGAAATTGGTAAAGTAAAATGTTTCTTAGTGTTTGAGCATCCTAATCCTCTCCCTTTTGTACTTTTCTCCTGAAGACTGTAAATTTTTGGTGATCATACTTTGCCTCTGACATGCTCCCCCATGCTGCTTTGGCTTACACATTCCTGAAATAAGATCAGTGCAAAGAGGCTGTTTAAAAAAAGTAGGGTACAGAAAAGTATTTTCAAAATTTTAACTGTACCTAATGGGAAATTAGGTATGTGGAAATTCTTTCTTCATCAGCTCATGATGCTGGGACATTATCAAGCAACAGTCCATTCTCCTTTTGGAAGAGAAACTATGGTATTTTTAAAATAAGATGCATGGCATTTCTCTGAGTTGGTGTACATATGCCCTCAGAATTGCTGGACATAGCTTAGACCTGAGAGTTTGATCCTCAGATTTTTAACTTGTTATAGTTCCTAGCCTGTAGATATTTTATTACATTTGGATACTGTAACAGACTTGGTTTTGTGGGGGAGAGAAATGAGAATTATGGAACCAACACTGATCATCTATACTTTCACTTTGTGAGAGCTAGAACATACCCAGTACTTTAAAAAATCAGGTTTTTACAGGTTCTACCTATAAGCAGCTGTGCAAGAAATGAGCCATCCAGATGAACCTGAAGTAGCAAAAGAGCCAGCAATATATTTCCAGATATTCCGTGGTCTATCTTAGGTCTAATCTGCTAAGTGATAAAAATTGAAAAAGATCAGGCATTCACAGAGCCAATGGAAGGAATTTAAAACAAAGCAGTACATTTCATCCACAGATTTGGAAGTGTGAATAAATGTTCTGGATGTGTTCTGTCCACACAGGACCTAAACTAATTTTCTAGCTAAGCCCAAGTCATGCAGATAAGAAAACAAAAGTATTCTTGAAGAGGAAAGAAAATAGTTAAGTATTTGTTGGTTGCTTTAAATCTTTCTATAAAACGTTAGCTCAGAGAGATTTCAGCTGAAGGTTGAGTTACTAAATGCAGACCAATTTTTTGAAAAACCATTGAATTTCACATTCTTCATAGAAATAAGAATTGAGAAAAAGAACAAGCAAAAGACAAACAACCCCCTCCCACACAATAAACAAATGGACTAGAAGCAGTATTCTACAAACCCACAGCTCAATTCAAAGATCATCACACTGGGAGACATGGCTACCAGGCTGGAGCATAAACAGAAATTAACTTTGTAATTCAGTAGAAAAAAAAGATATATGAAGGTATTGTTAAATGCAGCCTCTAAAATAATATAAATATCTAAACAAGAGTTAAGTGGTATAGTGAAATCCTCAGTTAATTTCTAGAGCAAATCCTGAACCAAATTTTGCTCAAAGTTATGATATATTCAGAATCTTCCTCTATCCCCACCTCCTGACATACATTTCTGGTTTTGACAGAAGTACCAAGAGAGAAAGCTTTCGTGTGTTAATATGTGGCTTTAACTAGAAGCTGAAATGATGGAAATTCTGCTAGAAAGCCTGTTATACAGTCTCAGGGAATTCAGATAAGGATCCAAGAATGCAAACCAAATCCAAATGCTGAACCTTTTGAGATACACCACGCTTTGAAGGCAAGTGACTTTATTCTGCCAGATGGGTCTTTGAAATGCTCTGCAGTGCCCACATGACTCATCAACAAAATTTATTTGGCTAAAGAAGCAGCCAGGGAATATACTGTACTATACTGTACATGGCCCCTCTAGGACAGCTCCAGCTGGAGCCTTAGGCAAGATTTATGGAAATGGAGATCTTAGGTACCTTCATGCCTTTTCTTCCCATTTGCTGTGTTGCATCAGTGAAACTATTGCCTGCAATCTTATCACATGAAGGCAAATGTTCTTGTTGGTGGCAGCACCCCCTGAAATGAGAGCAGATGCACAGTGTAGAGGTGAGCTCCGTGCAGAGTCAGAACAGCCAGATGAAGGAGGAGGAAAATCCCACATCTTGAAATCAGGAGAGACTGCAAAGACAACAAGGGTGTAGAAGAATACCATAAGTCATTGCTCTGTGACTCTCACAGAAGGGAATGGAGCCACAGGGGGCCCCTTCCCTCCTCCAGCACCATGAAATAGTGTTAAAGATCAATATAATTAGTACTGTGTTCCTATTATCAGTTGTCCTGTTCCTTTTTCCTTCCTAGATAGTGAAAGAGCTGCTCAATACCTTTCCACCTGGCCTCTCGGCTTTAACAGTGAGGATAGGGTAACCTGAAGCCTCAGACAAGGAGATGTTTTTTTCTACAGTAGGAAAGCCTTGGTAGACTACTTTAGTGATGCTATAGGAGTGGAGATGGATTTCTTACATTTTTGTTAATATTTCCTAGCTCACACGGAAAAAGGAGGAGAGGGAGAGTGGATCTTAAACAGCTGGATAAGGCCTGTAAGAGCTTTTATGAGAAATACTGGGATAAATATGAGTGAACAGAGGTTCCACCCCATTACCCAATACTGCCCCAGCCTTATTTTGCCTTATTTTGACATTGTTGTGTCCACATCAGGGAAGCCAGGACCAAGGTCTTGTTCTGGCAGCATGACTCCAGGTCAGAGGAGCCATGGCAGGACTGAGTGGGTGACAAGCTACTCCCTTTAACTAAGGCTTGAAAACTAAGGTTGAAAGGCTTGTGTGTTTGGCTCTTTTGGGGCAAACTTAGAAACAAATTTTGCCTTTAGCAAACACAGCCATCCTCTTATCTATGGATGATAACACTGATAACACTGGACTAAGTATGTTAAACCCTTAGGCATCCAGTGTGGATGTTACTTATGAAATGCAAATAGGTGAAGAAAGGAAGGAAGGTCATCTGATGTGATTTAGAAAGGTATTTAATTCAGTAGATACCCCTCAGAAATTCAGTTAAATATTAGACAAAGTATGAAGTAAACATTGGAAGGGTTAGGAGGACTCTGGCTTGCAATGAGAGCCTTCTGGTCAAATTCCAACCTTTTTTTTTTTTTTTTTTTTTTTCAGGAAATGAAAGGAGGGGCAAGAGAATAGAGGCTCTGAAGTAAGAAGAGCAAAACAAAGAAAGAATTTTTAGCTCTTGATAAAGAACAGGGATCTAATTTCATGTTTCACATTCCTCACTTTGGCTTAAGTCACTTCATGAATGCTCTCATTGCAAGTAAAAACTGTCAACAGAGTATGACTTCTCCTGTAATCTGGAACTGGCATTTCTGTGAGGCTTAAATATTTGAAGAACTGCTTTTCCAGTAGGAAACCTCTCATGAGTTAACTGCCAGCCCCATGCAGCTTCTTGTTCACTCCCCTCCTGGTGGAAAGAGGGAGAGAACTGGGAGGATAAAAAGTGAGAAAACTCATGGGTTGGGAGAGAGACAGTTAAATAGGTAAATCAAAATCCACACACACAAGCAAAGCAAACCAAGGAATTCATTCACTGCTTCTCATTGGCAGGCAGGTCTACAGCTATCTCAAGAAAAACCAGGGCTCCATCACATGTAATGGTGACTTGGGAAGACAAACACTATCACTCCAAATGTCCCCTCCCCCTTCCTTCTTCTCACCCCAGCTTTTATTGCTGAGCCTGGTGACACAGAGTGTGGGATATACCTCTGGTCAATTCAGTTCATCTGTTCCACCTGTGTCCCCTCCCATCTTCTTGTGCATCCCCAGTCTGCTCGCTGGCAGGGTGGGGTGAGGAGCAGAAAAAGCCTGGACTCTGTGTAAGCATTGCTCAGCAAGTATGAGAACATCTCTGTGTTATCAATACTGCTTCCAGCACAAATCCAAACCCCAGCCACATGTGAACTTTACAAAGAAAATTAGCCCTATCCCAGACAAAGTCAGTACAGACACAATAGCAGATTACCACATAACTCCTAATGTCCTGTGAAGCAGTATTGAGCTTTAGGTGTTTCAAGTTGAGGAAACTGAAAATGAAGACATCCAGGGCCATAATCATCGCTGAGAATACTGGCTTTGTTTCCCCTCTTTGAATATTATACAGGCAAAATTATCTTTATGACTTAAAGATGAGAATACAATATTAACTTCATAGTACTATTTTACCATTTAGATAGTCTTACCAATTTGTTGGAGCACATGAAAACGTACACCCTGCTCAATTTTTCTACAAAGCAGCAATGACAATTAAGATTTCGTTTTAGCATGAAATCAAGAACTAGCATTCTTAAAAACCTTCCATTTGAAAAAAATATCTAGTATGTATACATGTGTGTATATACATATATTAATATATAAATCACAGTGCATAAGATTACAAGTCAGAGGACATACTAAACAGTAATCTTCCTTGCTATTCCCAAGTATTCAACTCTGAAATAAATCATGGTATGCTGAAAGCCAAATGCAGGAATGAATGAATTCTATCACAGTGGCATGAAGAAAGCTCTTAATTTTTATTTTTTTTTTTCCTATATTTTTAACAGGGAAAGAAACAGTGTGTTTCTTACCTGTTATCTATAAAATGAGAAACATGTAATTTCTGAAGGTAAGTGCTTTACAGCTACAAAGAATCAGGGAACACCTTTTTTTCTTTGTATTTAATTTGATATCACCTATGAATCATTCCAGTGAAGCTAAAAGGGATTCCTGAGAATCTGTGAGACCACATTCTAGCATTGAGAACAGAATGCTAACTGAGAACATGGCAAAGGCGTGGAGATCAATAGTTTACTGGGTATGTAATGATATACTTAAGTTTTTGACAGTTTACTAAATAAAGGGCTTTCAGGCCTAGCAGAAATGTTTTTTGGCTTTTTTTTCTCTTTCAGTCCTATTTAAAGTAATACTGGTTTGTCTACTGTCATTGTGTAAACTTTTAATCTGCAGTGCTAGCTTGCCTAGAGCAAATTATGTCTATAGGATGTTTTCCAAACTGAGTAACCCTAGAGGGATTCTGAAATGTCTTTTTCCAAATAATAAATGAAAAAAACTGTTACTTAAGAACAAGTCAGAGACATGAAAGCATTACAAAGCATTTTAAGTATTGAAGCACAAAAAGGCCTAATAAAACTGTTTAGAGACAGAGTTTTAAGCCTTTAAACAGCAAAGGTATTTATTTGCGGATCCGGGGAACTCCCAGCTCTCACTGGACAAAGAGTTCTGAGGGTTAAGGGAAAGGGTTAGGGTATTTATACAGTAAAAGGGGAGGCTACAACATCGTTACATTCTCAATTCTTGCTGACTTCATTGTATTGTTACAAGGTGATATCAGACTCTATCCATAACTTTCTTCTTATTTGTTGGTGGTGACATCCTTTATGTTCCGTAACTTTCTTCTTATCTGTTGGTGGTGGCATCTTTTATGTCCTTCATGTGAAGATGTTCACATTCTTTGGTGCCCAGCTGGCACCTCAATGGTCCTGGCAGTGTCTTGTTTTAAGAACAAGACCTACACTTTTAATTATCTTCGAGACAGAAGCTAATCTCGTTCTGGCCTTGTGTTTGGTTACATTGTTCTAGTGGAAAATTACATGTCTCAGCAGCTTTATTCACTTCTTTCTCAGTTTAACGCTAAATTTTACTGGTTATGAATACTAACATATTACAAGGTTTAATTCTACATAAAGAAGATTCACACAAACAGCTTGGCCTACTCTCCTCTTCTTACAGGAGTTAATCCTGTCAGGATCTTTCTCTTTTTCAGTATATATATATAAAAAAACCTTTGAAAAAAAATGGGTATATTTAAAAAAATATCTAAATAATTGCTGCATTAATATAACTCACACATATTTCCAGGGCTGGGGTGGAAGGAAGATGTCTGAATAACACTGTCAATTAACAGGAACTGTTTAAGAGAGTATCCCTAAGGCCATACTTTCAAAACTTCACTGAATGCAACACAGTATATTAATTATAACCGGTCAGGAATCTTTTCATTAAATAGTTTTTAATCAGAAATGTCCAGCTCATCAAAATGTAAACTTGGGATGAACCTACTTAAAAACCCAACAAACCAACCTAACCCAACAAAAATTAGCACTTACATGCACTTCTTAAGGCTCCACAATGGAATTCCCAGTCAGAGAACATTACTTGGTGGCTGACTTGGTATACTGAAGACCCAAGATCAAATCTCTTTGTTCTTCTTCATGTCCTCCACTAACAACTCAGCTCAGAGACTATTGTGATTGTGCTGAAGTTGACATCTTTTGTCAAAACTGTCCAGCACTAAGTGATAACTTTAGCAAGATCTTGACCCTTTGGACAAGAGTGATCATCAAAATTTGTACAAGGTGGAATAGCTGCCTGACACTGAGAGAGCCCTTAGCCACTACAGGGAAGGCCTCATCATGGAACTTGGGAAACTCAGGTTCTTATCCCTTCTTCAAATTAGGGGAATTACATTTGTTTGCAGCTGAGACACTAATGGTTCAAAAAAGTAGAGCAGCAACTCAGTTTTTCTGACGCAGTACTCCATGGAAAAAAAAATGCTGATTCGTTCATGATGTTTCTTGCCCTAATCTGCTAAAAACAACTATTACTGTACTATAATAAAGTTTTATTTTTTGCTCAAGCTCTTCCACATTACTTTTCAGTCTAGGAAACTGAAAGCTAGGAAGACAATCTTAATTTTTTTAAATTCTTTTTTTAATAACTTTATCTGTTGGAGTTTATTTGCCTATGTTCTCTTCTGCCCCATTATAATTTTTCTCCTGTGGCACCTCTTTTCAATAAGCAAAGAAATAAGACAAAGCACAGGTTATTTGTACAGCTACATAAGTAAATGAGATTAGAATAAGTCTGTGGGTGCCTGCAAGTCAAATGCTCAGAACAGAGCAGTACATCTGCAGCTGCCTTATGATTACTGTACATAAAATCTGGACTGTAAATCTAAGGCATGACAGGCAGCATTAGTGTGTTACAGGCAGCAGGAATCCTTAACTCTGCATATTAATGACTTTTAAATATACATATTTCTAATGAAATTGTACTAGTGTATTTCTTCATTTGAATAATAAATAAATTAATTAAAAAGCAGAGTCTGTATGTAAAGATTGTTGCACTGTACAGAATGATACAGCTTAAGCCCTGACTATTCAGCATTATAGCAGCACTAATGACCACCTGAAGGAAAGAACTATTTTTAGTGTTATCAAGATGGCCCAGATTCTATCCTGGAGACGGGCAAGTTCCTGGTAATGTTTACAGCACTGGTGAAGAAGAGTCTTACTCTTCCTCCCCCATCTTCTCACCTGTGTCCTGAATGACTTTCAAGAGAAACTGAGGCTGAGTGCTGGACCTGGAGAAGTCTGTCTCTGTGAGAAAGAAAAATTAATTTCACACCATTTTTAGGTCACAGCATTTGGTAGTGATGTTTGACTGCTGCTGTATTCATAAATGATGAAGAAAATATATTTTTTATTTGCATAATGATTATACCAATAGCATTTTAGTTAGATACAGGGCTATGAGCACAGCCTTACTGCTGTAGGGTTCTGCTGAACAATGGCCATTTCAGTTCACTAAATGAATGAAATGAATGCCAGGGAATAATTTCATACTGAACATTGAATAAATGAATCTTGTTGAGCAGAATCCTGGTTTTGTACATAACCTTCCTCAGTTCTTCAGTGCTTCATATGAGTGCTTGTCTGTCCAGGGTGGAAATCTCCATGGATGTACAGGGATTTGTCCATATGAAACTGTCTCAGTGTGAAAATCCAATTAAATAATTTTGCATCTTCCAGTCAGATGAAGTAGCACTGAAATATAACAGCAGAACAGAAGTTTTGCTGTGCAATGCTACAAATGTTTAGTGGTGAATTTGCAGACAGAACTCTTCCTGAGGTAAGATCTGCTTCTTTATTATTCATTTTCATGCTGGCTAATAACACTCTTGTGTTCTTTATGTGTAGGATTTCATCATTATAGATATGTTAAGACATAAAAAGAAATCTTTCTCTTATACTAAAATAAAAGTTCTGCAAAAATGCATACAGGAAATTGTAATTATGACGATTCGTAAAATCCTAGAAAAATAATTTAATAATAACATTAGAAAAAACCTACACCAACATTTCATTAAGCATTGTTTTACTATATTACTGCGTTCTGAGAGTGGGCTGTTTAAATTCCTTTTGATTACAGAGAAGCCTGAGATAAAGTCCCTCCTTTACAACTTCCTCAACACCATTTTAGGGATGAAATCTTTACCTGGAGCTTGATTATGGAGCTCCCTATGCTTTGACAATTGCAGAAAGAAACTCCTCTCTCCCCCCTTTCTTCCAATGTCCATCATATTGAAGAATCTTTTATTTGGTTGTTTTATCTTCCAATTTCTAGATGACATTCTGGAAGCACGGAAAAAAACTGTGTTCACATACACTTCTTCCCTGTTCTTTTTTTTGGAAATGTTATCCATATTCAAGGCACTGATGGAATAGCAGATGACTGCTATATATTCATCAACACCGTTTCCTCTCTTTTTTTCTTAACATAGAGCTTTAATCCTGTATATTATGTAAGACAAGAATCTTTGAATGCAAACTTTCAATATATTTTTATAAGTGTTTCAAATAGTACTAAGTCACTAGAATTTACTTCCTTATATGGGCTAACATCAAATATAATTACCTTCTACTATATTTAACTGAGTACTTTAATGCAAAACTACAGCTAGTGTAGTTCAGCAACTGAACAGTGGCTTAATCCTCAGATGGTAAAAATATAACATGCTATCATGAAATCATCAGTGAATTAATCCCATGCGGTACTATAAACCACATAGTAACAGTAATTACTCAACAGGAATTTAAAGGGCAGTAATTAAAAGAAACAAACAAAATCCTTCAAAGACTCATAATTTACTTACCTGTGTTTTTTTCATTTGTAAATCAATGTTTTCAATATACAACATAATTTGGTGCTTTGGAACCAATGAAATTTTCAATTTTCAGTGTTACCAAAGAACTATTTTTTTTTTTTTAAACTTGAAGGTACTTTCTTGTATAAAAAGGAGTTCAAGCTATTTGTAAAGTGCCATGTCCAATGAGTTATTTAATAGTAGGATTTTATTGGTTTTGTAACAGAAAGAAAAAAATCCAAACAGTAACTCTGTAGGGCTCATTTACTTTGAAGGAGAGAAAAAGGAGACAAATAGTAGACTGAAAGCAGATACTATCCTGAAACAGGCTGATTTTGTGTTGAAAACTGGTGTGTGTATCAGGCAGTTTGCACAAACACTTAGGAGAATCAGGACAAATTACACAACAGGAACTGACATAATAAAGGTACAGTACTAATCTGAAGAATATAAAAAATCATAAGAAAGTTTACTCTTTGGCCCAACATGTCCATTTTGAGGGCATGCTTCCATCATGCATGATACCATAGTACTGTTCCTGTCAGTATGAAATCTCACACATGAAAATATTGTGATTCAAAACCAGTAACGGATTGCCATGACTTTACTTATTCATGACTGTGAAAAGACTCTGTAAAACTGCTCAGGTACTGATCAAGTTTTGAGGTAAGCTGTGTTCGTACTGCAAGCTTTGAAATTTTTCTTCATGACTCGGAGGACATATTCTATTAAAAAAAATATCAAAACATTGAAATGTGTTGCAATAAGGATTAAGAAGAAAACAACAACACGAAAATGGATTGTAGATCTATTATGTCAAGGTAAAGAGGTGTACAACATTGTCAATGGTAAGGATAGCAGGTCATGGTGGTGCATGATGCATCATGATTTGTGGTGATACATGGGAAATGTTGGGACTTGGCAATGGTATGTGGAAAATTGGAAAGCCTTGGCCTAAAGCAAAGGATTTGACTACATTATTGTATTATCAGTGCTGTAGTGGACATACTCCTCATTCTTTGCCCCACAAGCTTTAGGAAGAAAAAGGCTAAGTTCAGCCTGAACAGATGACTGCTGCTGTAATCTCGAAGTGGTACCCACGAAACATCCCACCTTCCTACTAAGAGGAGAACAAGATCTCAAGACATGGAAAAAGCTCTGGACAATTATTAACTTGGGATGGAGTGACTATTCAAGAAGATTTCACACTGGGCAACTAGATTTTGTAACTGTATTAATTGTAAATTGGCCCTGGGTAGTTCACAAGCAAGAAAAGTACATTGTTACATTTTACAGTCATGTGCTATCAAAGCACTGGTGTGATCCTTGAACTTTCCCTTGCACCATATCTGAGTTGGCAGCCTATAATGAAAAGGATTCATTGGAGAGTTTGAGAAGTCTGATTTTGCAGGAGCATTTTCCATAGGTAATTTTAAAAGGAGGTGAAACAGAAACAGCTAAATCCCAAACCCATGAATTCTGCACTAGGCCAAAGTAGCAAGACTTCTTATATCTAAATTCCTATTTCAAACTGCTATTGCATCATGTGATAAAATCATCTAAACTAGGAAAGCTCTTTCACTATCCAAACACTTGTTACCACCTAATCTCTACAGCATGGACTAAAAGCACAAAAAATACTTCAGAGTAATTCCAGCAGTTTGATAAATAATGTGACAGTGTTGAAACAGGTAAGAATCTATTCTTCCATGACCCTTTTGTTGCCAATTGGTCTACTCAAAGGGACAATAGAGTTACTTTTTTGAAAGTATTTTCTATAAGAAAGTTCCAGTTAGCACAAGCTGCTTGTGCCACAGCCTCTAAAGCAGACCCCAGACTAATCTGACCCCTTCTACTGCAAGAAAAGGCACAGCTCAGATAGAAGAGCAGATGTTATAGTATTGGAACTTGGGATCAGGTACCTCAGGTGAGATTTTGCTATTAAATTCAGAGGGGAAAATAAAGGAAGTTTCAGAAGAAAATGTAGGCTTTTCCTGCTTCAGCTCCCACTGAACAGCAGAGTTTTAAGTCAGTGGAAGACATCTACCTCCACTATTTTCATACCGTCATGGTGTGTAAACAAGGACAGCAGCCAAGATTTACCTTAGCGTTTCCACCCCACTAGCAATTAATTTTCCATATTTTGGTGGCAGAACTTCTATTTTCTAACCTTAAATTAGTGGTTCTCTATTCTAGAAAAGAAAGGGTGAGATGTTTAGGGCTGCCAAAGCAGATATTTTAGTGTAGCCTCAGAAGCTGGAAGAGTAAGCATCACACTTTCAGCAACAAATGTCCCATGACAGAGAGAGCTGAGGCAAAGTGCTCTCTGCACATCATTGTTTCACAGCAGTCTCACAGTCTGAAGGCTGAAGAGAGAACTGAAAATCTATAGGGTGAAATCAGATCTGAATTACATAGTAATCAAAAACTTGCTGTTGTAAACTTTTGGATCTGATATGTCTTTTGGTTTCACGGGACACCTTTGTGATAGGGTTTGAGTGGACTGTCATAAAGTACAATATATCCTAAATTATTACCATTTCCCAACAAGGCAATTTCCTTATTTACAGGAAAGCACACTTACCTAATACTATAAAAGGACATTAATTTCTTTCCTCTTACAGTATCTGAAGTGTGTATTTGGCTAGTGTTCTTCAGATTCCTGACATTTATGCTTTAGGTATTTTAGAGGATTCGTGGGTTTTTATGCCTTAAAACAGGCAAGGGAGAGACACTTACAACTTTGTCCTCTGTGTAAGTGTTTCTCACAGAATCTTTTCTTTCTGTTTTAGTAATTTGATAAAGATGTCCTCATAGTTAGTCCATTTTTCAGTCTCAATGAGTGAGTGCTTTCTTACTGTCCTAAGAAAAAGAGGTTGGAGCAGGTGTACTTCATGTGCAGGTGAACATGTATATGTCTATATGCATTTGTTCATCTGTTCCATAATAGCTTTTCAACTCATAAGCCAATTTCAAGTAGACCTTGTTGTGGCATAGAAAATTCAATGCTTTTGAGTTAGATAATTTTTATTTTATTTTATTTTTTTACTATTGTGTCTCTTATTCAGCCACTCCATTATCCCTTTCCCATAACATCTTGGGAACCATCTATCCAACAATTGATTTAAGCTATAATGATAGCAACTAGCTCCAGCATGTCCTCTTTAAATTGCATGAGCTCACTTTTAGCACATATTATTTCCACACAAATCACTGTCCTTTTTTTTGCCTGAGCATAATAACATATAAAGACCTAAGAGGGTCTTACCAGATAAAACCACTGATGGAAACAGGTTCCTTACATAACAAGCAAGAGAAAAGTGTGCAAAAGTATTGAAGGAATACAACCATGTCCTGAGCCACTAGATAGTCAATTTTTCAACATAAGGAAATATATATTGTAGTTAAAACACTTTAGCTGTCATTCATTATTTTCAGGGCTGCCTTTGTTTAGGATTGGAGCTCCCCAGACTTCTGCTGTCGTTCACGTGTTTTGATGGGACCTCTTTGCAAATCTTCAGTAGCAGCTTGAGCTCAGTAACAGAAACCTCCTCTTGTAGCAGGCAGGTCACTGATTACATGAAATTTTTACTTAACTGGTGCTCTATATATAACTGTGTAGAATTGTAACCTATATCAACATGTGAGATGGATTTCAACTCCTGAATAAAATACTCAAACTTAGGTATCCACAGGCTGTCTATATGTGATATATATATGTCTAAGCACCCAATACACTCAGCGCACCCTGGAAGACTCATCAGATCACCCTAAAGGATACAACTATATGTGATCAACTAAGCTAAATCTTATTCCAAATCAATTTAATCTGTTGATAAAAAGTTCCTGAATGTGTATGTATATCTTTGAATTTGTAAATATACACACACATAAATGTCTAGAGTAACAATTATTTTCTTCTGGTCTCACATAACCATTGGGGACATTACTTAACACTTTTCATAGACCTTGTCATATATATGAATATTTCTGACTTTGCTTCAACATTATTACCATTCCCTTGAAAGGCTTGTGTGCCTGTAGAGAGGGGTGCAGCCTCTGGCAGACTGTAACCTTCAAGTCCCACAGGTAAAGGTCTCTGTTCCACTCTTTGGGACACTGACCCACCCATTTACAGGAGAGGCACTCTGTGTTAGAAAAGACACAACTTAAATTGCTCTTTCAGGAGCAAAATGGGAGCCCTAGATTCAGAAGCTTTCTTCATTTAATCCTAGCAGCAGAGTTAGGTACAGCCCCTTTCTTCAGCCAGACCTGGAAGGGCTTATTTCAGACTGGGCAGCAACATATATTAATAAATTGTGTTTATAGAGGTGTAAATTCAAGTACTACGGGAAAAAATTAAAATTAAGGGGAAAAAAAGAGAAGAAGGCCTTTAAATATTTTAAAGGTTTTATCTTAGTCAACTCACTTCTACCCACAAAATCTCTCCTCTGTAACAGACTTTTGCATGGGCTTGTTAATGCGTTCTGAATTCCTCTCTCTCAGCTACAGGGTAGCAGCTATTCAACAGAGAGCATTTTTAACACTTTTATTAGTACAGCCAAATCCTTAGTTTATTTAGCAAAAAAAAAATTAAAACAAAAAAACAACAAACAAAACAAACAAACAAAAACAAAACCAAAAAAACCCAAAACCAGAAGCAAATCAAACCTAACAAAACCAAATGTATAGTCAGACATTAAACAGCCCAATGCTCCTGAGTACCAGTTTCTCATTGACAAGTTCAGAATAATTTTTTTTTTCCTTTGGGTTTCCACCTACTCCTAGGACAGCTGGCAGGGCTGGCTTTGCAGTGTAGCACGGAGATGCTCTTTCCTTGTGCCAGCAGAATTAGTGGGAAACTCTCCATCCTGAGTTCACTTTGATCTTTCCTGAAAGAAATGAGCAGGGGGGAAGGGCTGTTTGGTCACCTTTGCTTTTTCATCCCTTCTCTTCTTACCCGCAGACAGACAGGCTTGGAATGGCTGTGATGCTGTCTGCCAGCCTGTAGCACCAGGGCCCTCCAAGATCCACAGCAGCAGTTCCACTTGCAAACATTTGCAAACCCTTGCAGATGCAAGGGTGGTGAGGAGGCCATGAGAAGGGAAGAAAGAAACTTTAAGACTGTATTTAAAGATAGAAGCAGGGCTGGCGTTAGCAAATGAAATACCTTGACCAACATGAAGAGTGCAGAAAGAAAACTCCATCAGGCAGGGTTGGGGGTTAGGAGAGAGCCTCTGAAAGCTACACCAGTTCATTGTAACCAAGTCCTGGGTATTATGGCACCCTTGTAAAGGGTGCAATTATTTCACACACTGAGCAACGCAGGGGCCTGGGGCCTTGTGCAGTACTATGGGTGCATTTGTTTACGGCCAGCTTTACACCTAACAGCCCTTCTCTAGGAGGTGTCATGAACTTCCTCACAGCTGGTTTTTCATGATCCTTTTGCAACGTATCAAACACTTTGGTTGTGGGACTTCTTCCTCTGAGGACAGATGGAAACACCCTACCTACCACAGTCATAATTCTCTCTGCATGTCCCTGCCTGTGAAAACCAACATTTACCCTGCACAATTCAATGGAACAGAAACCATCAGAAAGATCCAGTGCAGCACTAGTCCAGAGGCAGCCTACATGGGCTCAGCAGAGGAATTTGTAAAGGACACATGCTATGCTCCTGAAGTAGAGAAGGTTGAATTGCAGGTCAAACCTGCTGGCAGAGGCCGCGGTAGGCCAAATTGAGACTCCATTCAGCCAAAAGCAGAGGTGTTTGATGTAGCCCCCACCCCATTGGGAAGCGAGAAAGATTTACCTGATAAGGCAGTGACCCAAAGTCCTTTACTGGAGTCAGGACAAAAGGGTGAAAAGAACTTCCAACAAAGTAGTGATGAAATTAGGGAAAGACACCTCCAACACTCTAAAGAAGAGGGGAATTCAAAAAAAGTGCATTTAGTTTATCCAAAGAAAAACTGAGGATGAGTGTAGTTATTAGACCCAAAGAATACATGAGTTGTGTTAGGGACAGAGCCCTGACATTCCTGTGTTGTAAGAGATAAGAGTCTTCTAGTGTCATGTCATACATAAAGCTGACATAAACATGAGGGCCAAAGCTCTTCACTAGATATTGCAGAGACAATACTGCTTATAGCTTTTGGCCTTATTGTTAAAGCACTCTAAAGACTGCTAGAGTGGAGTTCCTGTGGAGCAGACTACACCAGCCTCCAACACTACAGGTTGACTAGTTAAAATTGTTTATAGACAATGTAAAGGGAATAAAATGTTATATTCCTGCTGTTTAGGATAAGGCATGCTCCCTGCTGATCAGATGAAACCCTTTCAACCTCATAGACACAGGAGTTTATTTCTCATCATGAACATCAGGTACAATAATGTAGCAAACACCTTTCCATAAAATGTGTGCTCAGTAATACGCAGAACTGGTGTTCTGAATGAGTGTCATGTCCATTGGAGAAACCTGCATATAAAACGCCCTATCAGCTAGAGACTCTGGATATCCAAGAATAACAGGCAGAGCCCACTGATGTGAAGACACATCAGGAGTTCAGACAGAATGAAATCTATGAAGTAAGGACACAATTTCTACATTTTCCACTTATTCTAAAGAGCACCCTGCTCCAAAGCTGCAGAGCTGTTCTTTAGTAAAGCTGCTCTGCTAAAACGATAAACAAAATCTGTTTCTTTGAAGCCAGCAGGAGTCCTTGAACATCATTTCAGATGCAGTGTGAGTCGTGCAAGGAATGATCTAAGGCCCTGATCAGAACACACAGGGAGGGACTGTTTTACCCTTTTTTACATATAAATGCAAGTAATGTGTGTAGGACATAAGGATTTTCATATGGCCAGGTTGTTGAAGGTGAAGTCAGCAAGTTTCAGTAGTAACAACAGGTCTGAGAAAGGGGGAGTCCAGGGAGAAAGATCTGATTCTTCTGCTAGAGCAGAAGTGAATTAGGATTCCTCGGCTGAGGAAAAGACAGTTCTTGTGATGGGATTTGGAAATAGTCAAGAGAAATTATCAAGCAGTTGGCTTCAACAAGGAACTATAGAGGAAAAGGCAAAGTTTCTATTTTCAGTGTTCATTTAACATAACCTTTTATTCTGTTTGCAGCCCACATGATGACGCAACATCCCTCCATTTAGATTCCCAGATTTTGAATCATAAAAACATTAATTCACTTCTTAATTATTCATTTAGGAGTGTCTTTGTTGGGCTCTCAGGAGTACTATATTAGGCATTTCTTTTGTAAAATGCAGATTTAAATGTAAGAAGAATGAAGTTAAACTCTTTGATAAAACTACAGAGGATTTAAAGTGAAAAATGTATGAAAATAGACAAACCTTCAATTAAAAAAAAGTTTCCAAAAACACAGACTGCTAGACTTAAATTTTATGTTCTTTGCATGTCTCTTTTCCAATATGTATCTAGTCTTTTCAGATAAAAATGGAATAGTAGAAAGAAAAATGTAACTTCAGAACATTGTAAAAATATGCGAGGCTTCAACAAAATTCTGATAGGTATATAAAACAATTATTTTTCTTTTCATATCTCAGAAAGATTTTGTGAAAAACAAGGAGATATATTAACTTTGGAGTTTTTTGGCTCTCGTTTCACAATATGATCAAGAGACTCTGTGAAGTTTTTCTGAGGAAAAATTTTGTTATAGAGTGACTAAAATAGGTCTTATTTCCTTGCAACCCTTAGTTACAATAAACAAAAATGACACTAAGAGCAGTGTAACAAGCTGTAAAAATTGTGCACCCTATGTCTTTTATACTACAGTGTTAATGCTAATTTAGATTTGTCTGGAAGCATACTTCATAGCCTTTTATTTAATGCCGTCCTCACTTGTTTCATTTTTGTTATATTCAGTGGGGTCCCCAGTACAGGAAATACATGGACCTGTTGGAGACAGTCCAGAGAAGGGATCTTAGATCTTAGAGCTGAGGCACCTCTCCTATGAAGACAGGTTGGGAAAGTTGTGGTTATTCATCCTGGAAAAGAGGAGGTTCCAGGGAGATCTCATAGCGGCCTTTCAGTATTTGCAGGAAGCTTTTTAAGAAAGATGGAGAGACAGTCTTGTTGAAAGATTTTTGAATGTTAAAACAACAAATAATTATTTGAAACTGAAAGAAGGTAGATTTAGGTTAGATGTAGGGAAGAAATTCTTTTTGATGAGGGTGGTGAGAATCTGCAACAAGCTGCTAGCATTGTGGCTGCTCCATCCCTGGACGTGTTCAAGGCCAGGCTGGATGAGGCTTGGAGCAACCTGGTATAGTGGAAGGTATCCCTGCCCATGGCATGGCAGTAGGAACTAGATGATCTTCAAGGTCTCTTCCAACCCAAATTATTCTATGATTCTATCATTCTATAATGCTGTCAAAGCCAACTGTTCACTGTCTTCCCAATTCCAAGAGGCCAAGTGGCACTGAACAATACTGAAGCTCTATCAAAAAGAGATTCCAAGGAACTTGGGAGACTCAGGGATTGCTTTGAAGCAGAAAGACAAAAATAAGACTGCACACTGGAGTTTAAATTTTTTGCTTGAAAAAACAATCTTTAGTGATTCACCCAGTCATATCTTCTGAATGAAGGGAAAAATTCCCATCATATTCTACCTGAAAAACCAATACAGTTACCTCTATCCTCTACTTCCCTAAGCACTTAAACTATAATTTTATCTGAGCTACTTCTAAATCTTAGTAAAGAGTTTGGTAAATCTGGATGTGATTAAGGATGCTTTCTTTCTTAAAATAAGCACACTGAAAACTCTGGAGCTTCCTTTAAAAGATGAAGAGATCTCCAGTTACAAAACAAAAAAGCAAAAAAGAATCTCTCTCTCTTTTATGATCAATAGCCTTTTGAGTTATCTACAAGAATATATATACCTGGTATCATCTTGCAGATTTACTTTCTAACTATGCTTAGATGCAACTTTATAATGCCATTGCATAGGTATAATTTTATGGACAACTCTGTGATGTGCATTAAACCTTTTATTAAACATTAGATTACCCTTACATATAGCATGACAATAGATCAAGATGACAAGGTCGAGCATCTCTTAAGTGACATCACGCTGCGGCTATATTTTATGTAGGGTTTTTCCCTTTCCTGGAGGCTGGAGGCAAGAGTATTTTCCCAATGTGTTGTGACAAAGGAAGCACCTCCATTAGAGAGAAAATTACAGACCAGACTGAAAGCTGTACTTTATATCTATTCTTCAAGCAGACCTAGGTGACCAACTTGCGGTTTTATCCCTAATGAAACACAAAGAAAATTGCTTGGCACAGTATGTATTCTATTTCAAATTGCAAAGCAGGCTTCTTCAGGAAAACTATAGTTATCCGTTGTTATACCATACACATGTCTAATAAGCTTATTTATATATACAGCACAGAGACATCTACAGATTATATTCACCTATACATAGATAAATCTACTACATTTAGTTCTTTTTAGGATACAATAATGATACAAAGGCAGGTATGGGGGAAGGCCTTCTACTGGCAGTGGCTGAAAAAAAGAGAAGTGAATAAAGTGGAAATGCTGTGCTTACCAGCTCCCACTGTTCAGGCCACAGAGGGTCACTGAACTGCAGTTCATTTCCTATTCCACTCTCTGACTCCAACACTTTGAAGACTGCTGTAGGGATGTAATCATTCTTCTTGTGCTCGAGTGAAAACCACACAGAAAGATCAGTCATTTGCCTGCTCTGTTATTCAGCCTCTTCCTCTTTTCATTTTTTCTGCTGTTTTAATATAATTGTAAAGATCATTTTTTCTTTGAATCAGTTTGAGATTTAGATTTATTAGTTAAAAAGCTCTTATGACAGCAGATGGTTGCTCTCTGAATTCTATATGTTACACACTTCACAAAGTTAAGCTACTCCAGTGGAATCTCCAGCTTTTGTGTTCGAATCTGTAGAAATTCCTTTTTCTAAAAGCTCTGGTTTATTCTGAACAGTGTATACTATCCATCACATGTAACATGAGTATCATTGAGCAAAATATAGATACAAAGTTATAAGAATAAATACAGGACAGGACAAAGGGACATGAATATTGTCAGAACTTCCTATTTGCTTTCTAACATTTTCTTGCAATGGGATGATATGGAACCTTAGAGAAGGTGATTGTGGTGTGTATGATGGAATTATTTTCCTTGGAAAAAATAGCCTTCTTTCTTTCATTTTCCTTTTCTTTCAGTGTAATACCACAGACTCTGGGGTCACCAAACAGCTGGGTGATGGAAGAGAGTTAACAGGGGGAAACCATGTATGTTTGGCTGCAATGATGAAGGAGAGGGAGACATGGCTCCCTGTAAGACAGCAGACACTGCCACTGTGGGCTTTCCCCTGGTGGTACTCCTAAACGTGGCACCTACTTATCAGGCCAAATGATTACATCTTCATGGAAGGGTTATGGAGCAGCACATCTTCATGATGATGAGGAATAAGCCTCACTGATGAAGGCTGAGAAAGACTGGTGGCACATCATGAGCTGAGACCCATTCTTGTTCTGTGTGCCCATGGTGTTGCCAAGCTGCTGAATGCAGAATATCACCCTGAGAATAACCTCTGTCACTGTTATGACCCTCATGGTCACCATGTTTAATCCTTTTGGGCACTAAGCTACTAGAACCAGTCCAAAAATTACAAAAATTAATTCAAACACAATTTCAGCACGCAAAACCAAGGAATCTGGGAGATGAGGAAGGTGGTGAAGGACCTGTAAGAGCATGTGGCCAGTCTCTGTTTCACTCTCTGATTCTGCCTGGGGGATGGGTTATTGTGGGGTATTATGCCCACGCCCAAACACAGGTAAACCCTGTGTCAGGAATTTTGACAATTCTCCGATTTCCTTTGTAGCTTAGATATCTAGCAGCCTGACCTCTGAAAAACAAAATGAAAATGCAGTAAAGACACAAAACAGAAAAATGGTGATGGCTTCACTGCTTGAAAGAAATCTTCAAGCATTAGCAAAAGGGTGTCCATTTATATTTATTGTGAATGCTTGTCCTTATGTTACTTTTATTCACTTAGTTGTGTCAAGAAATCATCCCCCAAGCCCATGGAACACCTGAAAAGTTCGTTCCCATAACACAGCAATAGGATCTTAAAACATTTTTAGTAGACTATTGTTCTTACAATTTTTACCACCCCTTGTCAAAATAAATCAAACTGTGATAATCTCCACAAGCACTTTAAAAGGATTAAAATTACGGGGAATCATTTTATATACCAAATTACTTTGTATATTTCTATTCTCTTGAATGAGAGGGGAAAATGAATTGGAAATCAAAAGAGGGAATTGCTCTTTTGATATCAGCTTTTTCTATTCTATAAGCATAATTAAATAGATCTTAGAAGACTGAGACACTGAAGAGAGGAAAGAGGTAAGAAAGGAGAAAGGGACAAAGGAATGTGGGAAGAAAAGGTATTATAAGGCCAGAAACAAAATATTTACACAGCTTACTCATCTAAGACACAGTCCATCAGGTTCTCATTTCAGGATTGCCATAGTCTGCAAAAGACCACAGCTTCATCTGAAGGACTCTCTGGGTGACTTCCATGCCATTGTCCCTGTTCCCTAGATAAAGGAGGCGTTCTAGATGGTGAGGAGAACAGGAGACCAGAAAAGTGAGCAGCTGGATTCTTCCTACTGCAATCCATTCTCTGAGAGTGGACCAGTTCTCAAGGCATCTTGCGTACAGGAGAGAGCCCACAGAGCTGCTCAGCTGTGCTCAGCAAATACTCAGTGCATCATCAAAGCTAGGTTGCTAGAATAACTCTTTGTTTTCAAGCAGTATAATTCTATAATATCCACAGAAAACACCATAAGTAGATGCTACATGAAACTATTTTGTTTTTCATGTATTGAATCTATACTGCACATATGTTTTCTAATTTTTTATTCCATTTTATTTTTATTACAGCTTTTTTTTGTTTGTCTCTTTGTTCTTTAAATCCCATTACTCCATCATTCTTTTTCTGGAATACTGTCAGTTTCTTGTCATAATCCTAATGCTCAAGTGTCTTGGGCTACATTCTCCTATTCTTTGTGGTAGGAAATAATGTGGCACGGGGACAGTGATAAGTTACCTAGAGAAGATGTTTGGAAAATGTTAGCAAGGAAATTTAAGTGGCTGGAAAGTATGATCCAGGCACTCTATACTATTAGGCAGTTCACCTTTTCTCTTTTTTCTTCTGCTACTCAGTTTCAAGAAATGTTTCTAAAATAATGTCTAGTTCACTGGACATCCAAGAGTAGGTCTGAGCAAATGCCTTTCTATAACCTATAGATATTTTAGAGCAAAGCATGTGTATAAGTGTGATAGAAGTAGTGGAGAGAGAAACTACTCAGACTGCAGTGAATATGGAAATGCCTCTTGCAACCACTATGTAACATCAGGTCCTGAGAGTTTCTGCACTAGCAGAATGTATCAACAATGCATTTCTTTCCCCCAAACTTCATTCTTTTTTAAAAATTCATTTTTATGTAAAAATTGATATATACCAAGCATTGTACCTTCAGATTCAAAGGGTCAGGAGACAAAATTTTTCCTTTCCTTTTTAAATCTGCCTTCTGCCACACCACTTGCTTTATGCAGCAGAAGGAGGTGTGTAAGAATGTAAGATGTCTTGAGAAATTAAAAAAAACAATCTGAAAATAATGAGGTGAGGTCCCGCTGATGAAGGCTGTGATAAGACCATGTAGTATAAGCAATGAGATGAGGTATGCCCTTTTTCCTATCTGATATATACCTGTTCTAAAAGAACAGGTGGAAAGTGGGAATAGTCTGATATAATACAGCTCGTAATCTACCAGTGAATTCAAAATGGTTCGAAAACTTCAGTATATATATTTTTGGGTGATGAAAAGGATTCTGAGAAATATATTAAGTATATCTCACCATGAAAAATAAAGTCTGGTAACCCTACAATTAAATTCTTCTAAATGTAAAGAAGAGTGTCCGAAAAGCAACTAAGTGATGAGGAAAAATCGGGTATGAAACCGAAAAGTTGAACTGTAAAACAATTTGAAAAAGTTAAAGATGAAGATCCAGGGGAAATCTGAAGTTTGTCCAAAGCACCCTAAGATAAGGAGAGTTTATAACTGGTGAAATCCCCTCTGTACTTTGCACAGGTGATATCAAGTAATGAGAGCTAATCTGACAGGAGGTGAATAATACAGTGCATTTCCTAGGGACTAAAAAGAAGAATAATTTGTAACGTTTGGATAGAAGGCAGCTCCCACTGAGGAAAAAAATGGTACTGAAAATTAAACTCTTCTAGTGAAACGTTCTGCCAGATAGACTGGGATTAGGACTGGACTATATCAGGGATGTATTCTAGTTTGGAAAATCACTGATATTTGCCCCAAATCAGAGTGAGAGAAGACACACACATACACACAAAAAACCTGATTCTTGGAAAGTACTTGAGGATTCCAGGAGGCAGGTTTCCCCTTTTTCCATAATTTTTTATCAATTTACCTGTCTGCAAGATAGCAGCAAGTGAAAAGGGGAGCTACATTGTTAGGCTTTGGCACCTATCCATCTGGAGATCTGTTTGATCCATTTCTGTGCTAAGCTTTGTCAGGCATCCCTTCCTAGATTTTCTGGGAAATATTAGCAGCATTTTGCCTTTTGTTTATGAATCACTGAACATAAGAATCCTCATCATAGCAAGCTGAATTTTGTGCAAAGATTTGCTTTCATAAAAACCATTGAGTTCACTCATTACTGTGTCCATATCCTTTTACACTGGCAGACCAGACTGGTCTGGTGTTTATATTTAACAAAGGGATAACTGCAGTAACAGAACATTTTAAATGGATGGAAAAAGATATTTGCCTAGTGAATTTTAATCCTGTGGGAGTGACTAGTACAATGGAACTGGATTCAACTCGCAGCCAAACTGAAAAAAAAGAAGCAGAGGCAGAGGAACAATAGAAAGGAAACGAATTTATATCCACATCTGTAATGCCACATATCATGGATTGAAAAACGCCCACTATCGCGTCTTGTTAAATATTTCATGAAGTATGAGAGAGCTACAATCCCTCTAATACTTATGGCTGGATGAAGAAGTAATTTCTCAAAACTATGCTCTCTTTCTCAGGAATCTTACCAGCAAAGGCTTTAAGAAATGGCAAGAAAGAGAAGAGCAAGGAGAAAAGAAGGGAGTCAAGACCCCAAAGGTACAAACAGAAGCAAGTGCTAAAATTGCTGAATAATTCAGGATGCAAATGCAAACCAGTAGAATCTCAAAGTAAATGACTGGATTCAACAACCCTATTCTGCCAGTCTTTACAAAAACCTGAAGAAGCCCAGGTTTGCTGAAGGGACAGAGACAACCTGACTCCACAGAGAAATCCATTACAGTAGTAACCTCCAACTTCAGATGGGTTTTGTAATACACTTTCTTTTCATGAATCTTGAAAATCCCAGGATAATAAAATGATATTTTCATTTTTGGAAAGGCTTGTTTCAGGAGTTTTACTTATATGGTTTTTTTCCCTTTACTGCTTCCTGCTGAGAAACACTGTGGATGGGAAGATAATTAGAAACAAAAAGGGATAGAAATGAAAATAAAATGCTAGGTGACATTTTATTTCTCTCTTAGGTGGAGAACTTGTTCTTGCTTTACTAGAGCTAATATTTTTGGACATCAGAAAATGTAATTCATGGCAACTTACATGGATTTTTTTGTTCCATATAAAGAACAATCTATACATAGAAATCTTTCCTGAGAACATAGTAAGCAACAAGTAATAGGCCAGATGCATATATATTAATCAAGAATTATATCTGACTGGATGTGTATCTTTTTACACACAAAGAGAGAGGGAAAAGAGCATTCCAAATGAAATGGCTTAAATACATGGAATAACCATACTCAAAATCTTTTGTTGGGTATTTTTTTGCTTAAAGAGTATGGATGAGCAGAGAGAGCTTATGTTCAATATGTTTAATTGAAATACCTGCATACATGTGCACACAGACATTTACACACAAACACGTGCATGCTTGCACACACACACAGGAAAAATAAGCAAGGAAATTCTTTCCAATAGCCAGTTTCAAGAATACAACTGTTCTCCTGTGCTAGAAGTTGTTGCCAGCCAAATAAAATACCAGTGTTCCACTAGGAAAAGGTTTGCCAAACAGAAAGTCCAATGAATCTGCAGCTGATGAATTTCTCCATGAAATCCCCTGGGTCAGAAATTATTATAGAGGCTTTCTGTAGTTTAGGACATTCCCAAGACTGGCTACTCAGTGTTATGTAAATGACAAATGGTTAGAAAAAAATAACTTGGAACAGATGAATGAGGCATTTGGTTTATAGGAAAAAGGATCAATATAGTTTTGACTAGAGGCTTGAAGTAGCTTCTTGTGTTAAAAATAACAACACTACAGTAACCTTCCTATGGTTATATCAATTTGCAGACATTAAAATATGTTTTAGCAAATGTAAAGAGCTAAAAGGTAATTCCTTGCAGAACAGAGGGACTAAGTTTCACTTTTTCACTTTTTATGAAGTGTTAATGCACTGATAGCAAAATGATTACCTTGAATTACCATCATTTTCATTCTTCTACTATGAATGATTGGGAAAACTAGAATGATGCATATAATACTGATTCAGCAACTTGTCAGGGCTTACTGGGATATACCTTTATTTTTTTGTGTGTGCTATACTTTAAAGAGGCTACAATTTACAGGCCCTACGCATGCATGCCTGAAAGGTTTTCCTGTTCAACACTCACAGCCCAGGAGAAAACCTAATGCAAGAAGTTCCCAAAGAGCTGATGGGAAGCAAAGGGAGAACAGATTATCAGGGTGTGGTGTGTAAAATGCAGCATTTGACATAAATCAGTCAACTGCAGTGTCTCATGAGTGGGGGGAAGTGGAGTTGTGAATGTATCTGAATAGTCATAGAGGAAGGGAAAAGGTCTGGGCACATCTGGGCACACAAATCTCAAATGCCTGACCTGACCTGCAGTTCTCAGTTTATATTCAAGTAAATGTTGGTGGAGTCATTGTGAATCCAAATAAACAAAGAATAAATGTCCGATAAGAATTTCAAAATTTGACGTTGGGATAGGCAGTTCTTTAAGATTCTTTCTTATTTCCCTAAGTTGAATTTTCTGTTTGTGCATTTATGAATAGCCCACTCACCACTGGAATGTCCACATTTCTGTTTTTGGATGTTCCGTATGTCTTTGAGAGGGCTCTTTTCTCTTGTGTGCTGCTTTTAACTCCTCACTGACTTCCATTTCTTTAGCCTCTTTATAGCCACCTTATTAGCCTTCAATACAGTGAATCCATTTGTATAATATGCCTTTAATAAAAGAGGGCCAGAGCAGCACTTGGTTTTCCAAATGTGGTCTCACTAGTTTTTTGCACAGTAGGATGTTCCCTCTGACTTAGGTTCAATACCTTCCTTATGCCATTCATTCATATTGTTTTGTTTACTTTCCATTTTTTTCCTTTTTTTTTTTTCTTTTTTTTCTTTTGTTTTCTTTCCTTTGTTCTCCTCAACTGCTGTAAAGCACCAGGGCAACAATTTTTGAGTCTTATTCACCACCCTATTTCTTCCTCCCACTCCCATCCTGCACTACTGAGTGTATGGTCATGGACAGACTGTGTTTTTCAGATTCAGCTCAAATGCTATTTTGTTCTTCTGACAGCAAGCTTGCTGTGGTATGGATCAGATTATCACCACAGACGAGTGAACCAATTTGGATTAAATTAAGAGAACCATTCCTTGCCTCACACAGATCTTTGTTTGAAGTTTGAAAATGTCAGCTTAATTTTTATTCACCTGCTGCTCACTTCCTGGTTTTGGTCAGGACTGGAATTCCACAATATTAGGAGAAATTATGTTCCTTTGATATTTTCAGATGAAATGGAGAGAGGAAATTGGAGATGAAGGGCGGTCCTATGGTTAGAAGAACTGAACAAGGGCTCTTGAGATAAAGGTTTAATACTAGGTTGTGCCACAGGCTACCTTTATGATTCCAGTCAACTGACAGAAACAGAGAAATTGCCCTACTGGATCAGATCAGTGGTCCACCTAATCATTTATCACCTCTCTGCATCTTCTTGTCTCAGCTTCACAGAAAGATACAGAAGCATCTGAAAAATGCAGGTATAACATGCCTACAAGGGAAATTCACCCCAACACCTTGTGCTCTATCCTGTTCTACAACTCTTAGCAGTTTCTAAATCCCAACATTTTGCTTATTTTCTCATCTGCTACTGAGCCCTGTGCACAGATCTTCATTGAGCTGTCAAGTCTTTTTTTCTGAGTTGTTACAGCTGTTTTCTCTTGTTCTGCCCCTGTGATCAATGGGGGCTTTCTTGACACTGTCATCTTGTCTGGTCAGTGCCCAGAACTGGATGCCTTATAATTTCCCAGAACTCAGCAACTGCATGACTCAGAGCATGTGGTTGTAATTGTGGCACAGTCCTTTTTCTTTCTACACTAGTTACAGTGCTTGAACTCAAATGATGTGTTCAAATGCTGCCTGGGATTTGAAAGGAGCACTCCAACACCATTCTTTTTCTTCAAACAATAGGTACTTCTGTGATCGAGGTATTGTTCCCTAGCCTTTTAGACCATGGCCACTATTATCCAGGTTGTTAAAAAGAAAGGTTATTATGTCTCCCTAACAAGTCCTGGAAAAGTGTCTGCTAAAAAACATAGCTATTAGAGTTCTCATGCTCACATGGGCAGAGTTTTCACCTTGATCTTGTTCCTAAAACCTCTGTTGATAAACAAAGGAAGACCCCGCATGGGGAAAACGGAGCCCATACCTCATTTCTTGAGGGTAAAATATCAAACATAAAAAAGAGAAACCTCCACTCATTTTACACTGCTCTGAAGAGTACTGTTTTATGCTACCAAAGCTTTGCCATCCTTCTACAACCTGATCTGTGTTGGAGGACCATTACCATAAGTGTACCTAAAAAGATACAACCGTGCAGTCAGTCTCACTACTTTCTATGTGAACTGATCTTGCTCTGATTATTTGGACATTTTGGTGTTACTGATCATGCTGAATGGTTTCCTGTGCAAACACTACCAGTGAACTAAGGAACCATGTGCTTTTCATCATCTCAAGAAATATCAGATACTCAACTTCCATTTCTATGCCAGGTCCTTTTCCATCATTTTTTGCCTGTCTTTATACTGGGAGTTATGGCTTGGGTACTTGGTGGTGGTCTCTCATAAAAGGTGTAGGGATGGAAGGAAAAGCTCCAGGAATGACTATTCTCCTGTCCCAAATTTGATGCTAGGAAGACAGGAGGCTGAGATATAACAATTATATTAGACTGTTACTCCAGCATATTTGTTGTTGTGGGATGCATTTAAACTGATTTAAACTGCTCAAAGCATGCTTGCATTTAGCTTGCGTGACCAGACTCCCATTCAATGTAGTGTGTAGAGGGGGACTGGTCTTAAAAAACCAATCTCAGGATGGAATTTGGTTGAGAAGTGCAAACAGTTGTAATAACTCAGAACCACTTTCAATCCAGTAACAAAGATGTATCCAAAGGGATCTTATACCTAGATGGAGAGGGAAAAAGGTTATTTATCTTGCTCTGGATGCCAGTGGCATGGTACTGAGGATTCAAAACTAGCCTCACTCTGGATATGCATGGTTCGAAGGGGAAGAATGAAACCCTGTGTTCTGCTCTTGTCTGGGCAGTACCCACAAGTAGATCCTTTCCAGATTCCCAGAACTCAGCAATTCTGTGACTCACAGCATACCATTGTAATTGTGGCTGTTAAGACTCTCAGCCTTTTTTCTTCCTACACAGCTCTGGAGGCCAGTTGATCTGTTCATATAGTGTATGAAATCTGAAAGAAATGTTGCAATAGCATATTAAAAAGCAGAGATGCTTTTTGTCTTAGAAAAGCACGTTGAGCACAAAAAAAAATCTAAGAAGAAATGCTTGCCATTAGTAATATTTTGATACTGCAGCCATGTTGTGATTGTAAGGAAACATAAACATTAACATTACTGCAGTTTTATTAGTACAGGTGATGAGTCAGGTACCATTTGGGGTCACATGCAAGAGCCCAAGCGACTATTGAAGAGGTGATGAAGCTGGTATCCAACAGAGAGCACCTAAAGGATGGCTTGCAGTGCTGTCAATGGTTTCTGTCAAGACTCCTAGCAAACACTAAAGCTTCAAGTGCCATATGATCCAAATCCACTTTCTTCAGTGCATAAAAAAATTAGTTTTGTCCCATAATCCACAGTTTAGCAACCTGATATTTAACTCATGCTATAGGTGATCTCTATCTTCTCCACCTAGCACATTTCCTACTGAGAAATTATTTGTGCTATTAAAGTTTTACCTCTGCTCTTTCTCAAGTTCCTAAGGATTTTTTTTCCTCATCCATGTCTCCAGAGCTGGTGAGGCATAAACTGCTGCAGAGATTAATTTTATTTTTCTAGGGATCCTTCATAGATCCCATCTTTCAGGAAGAAGGGAAAATTATCAGAACTCTCCTTTCTTGCTCACAGAAGGGAAGAGAGAACTGTTTCCTAAGATGCTACAAACATTTCATTCCTTCTGGTCTTCCTTGTTTCATCTTTTGAGAATAATATCAGTTGTTCAAAGGAAAGAGGCAAAGTGGGAACCTTTCTAGTTTCTTTGAGCACCATCACTTTGAATTCTTTGCTTTTGGAGCAGGAAGGGGGAGTGCATGAGGCTGATGGTCAGGCAAGAGCAGAGTTCTTGAGAATGTAAGAGCTTTTCAAATCATCAACAGGTTGTCTGTCATCAAGAAAAAAAAAAAAAGGGGTCACTTCCTGAAGTACGGCAAAGAGATTTGTAACTGAGGAACTTTGGGCAGTTCTAGAGCATAAAGAATGTACAACCTGAGAGCAAAGTTCCATGCCTACTCTGTCTATTCCTTTTAAAAAAAGAAAAATAATCCAGTGTGAAGAAAGCTAACTAATCAGTACTGCTGCCCATCATATATCTCCAAAAACAGTAAACACCAGCTGTAGCTCAGTTTATATCGACAGCTCACAAAGAAGAAACTAACTCAGAGCTGTATTTCTTGTCATGGCCCTTTAAATTATTTTAAAGTCCTTTTTTATTTAGAAATCAAAATGATAACCAACATGTAGAACAGTGGGAAACAAATGAATACAATACAAGGGCTGATCCATTATTCTTTACTATTGAACTCAATAGTTCATAGATAGGTAATCCTTTCACAGCTCCAAACTCACTCTGTATGCATAAAAGACCTTGAAAAAGGGATGCAAAGCAACAATCTGGATGCAGTTTAGTGTTCAAAGAAAGAACCCCTGAGACTAGGGCAGCCCCCAGGAACCACAAAGACTTTTTTTTTTTCCTTTTTTTTTTTGTACTGTCTTCTTCTCCTGTGAATGAATGAAAGAATGAACATTTCTTTTCATTCTTTTCATTGTCAGAGAAGCTTAGGTCTTGTACCCTAACCTTTCCAGCTGCCACCTTGTATACCCTACAACTGTTGTCTTCTTTTTCCTCAGGATGCCTGTCTGAAATCGTGAAGGGTGACCTTGTTTTCCTTGCACTTAGGAGTATGGCTTGTGGTCCCATTGTGCTCTACCTACTCCTCTCCTTTTTCTCATATGGCTTTTTTGACACTAGAAAACCTTCCATCAAAAAGTCAACCAGATGGGTAGCTAACTATATATACTGGGGCAGAATGTGAAGGTTCTGAAATTTCACGTCTGAGTGAGTTAAGAGAACTACCAGATCCTTCTGCCTTGTATCAGAATACAGAAGCAGATGCTGAAATGTTAGTAATTGAACAGCTTTTTAAAGACAGGGAAAAAAAATCAGTGGAATAAGTTAATTAGATAATGAAGGGGATAGATTTAGTAATTAATTCAGGTTACATAAAGCTTTTGAGAATAGTATGCAGGAATCTCATTGAGAAAGGTCCATCAGGGACTTGAATGTTATCCCCCTCCTTCTTCTGACATTTCTGCCTCCTTAATGTGAAATTGTTTCTGAAAAATGCTCCCAAAATTTTTGATAGAACTCAATATGTAGACATCAGTAAGGAGAGAGATTTTTTCCTTCTACTGAACAAATGTTTAAGCCATTTGCTTTGGCAAGAAAGGTGAAAGATCTTGTATTAGATATGTGCAGATTAAACTTGTTGATATGAATTCTGCTATGGGAATACACCTGGGGATCAGAGACAGAAAATTGGACATACTTGTGTTGCAGATGAACTGGGTGCACAAACCCTATGTGTACAAATGCTAGGGAGGATGGGGTAGTTCTTAATCTCACATAATAAAGATGACTTTCAGTTAATCTACTGTCATATAGTAACCATTTTATTTTCTATTGGATGAACTGGGTTGTTTATAATCATGAGTCATGCTTTTCATTGATCAGACTTGGATCTGCTTGAAGGGAGTGCAGTCTGAATACTTGTTAGATGCCATCATGCAAGCAAATTGCCTAGGAGGTGATGTAACGTTCGCTGGAGATACAGTTGACCTTAGAGTATTCCTAATTGCGTATTACAACTACCACTGCTTCAGAGGGGAAGGGATGGATTGGCTGGAAGTTCACCAATCCAGATCTTACCAGAAATCATGAAAGGATTTTGTGGGACAAGCCTGCCATGTCAGCCACAAACACTGGAGGTTAAATCTACAAAAAGTTCTTTATAGGATTTAGATGCTTCAGAATAAATTTAGGCACTCATATAGAAATAGTTCTCTGGCTTTCAAGGTGCCTGAAATCTCCAGGTGTCAATGCTTTCACTAGGTCAGTTCTGAAGCATGCTAAAGACTGAATTGCTCCTGTCTTAGTAGCAATGGAGAGCCAGGCAGATATCTCATTCTAGATTTCAATTAAGCTTGAAGTATTTATGCCTGCCTCAAATGTGATGCTTAGTCTTGTCAGATCAGTTATTTTGGAATAGAGTCTATGCAGAACCAGCTACAGAAATCAGACAAGCTGCCTCAGAAGGTCAGGAGCAAGGATGTTTAGTCACACTTATACATTTCTTCCTCATGAGTACTATTCTTCTGACCTTGTGACTATTTAGTGGTCTCCTCATTAGGAAATTATGAAATATCATGGAGTAGTTAATATTGTCTGAGTTTCTTCTATTGCAGCTGATTTAAGGATATTTATGAATTCTCTGAACCAGAGACTGAGGATATACCACAGAAGCTGGAGTATTAATGCAAGTGGGAAATGAACACGTCTTTTCTCCTCATATGAGTAACTTAATCATCAGATGAGAGGCTTTGAATTCTTCTTTTTCTAGAATTTGGCTATTCCATGAAAACTGGAACTCCAGTAGGAGGAACTGGGAGACCAAAACCATGAACACTTATCTGATATGCTCATACTCCTGAGTGGGAGCAGGGGCAGGGGTAGCACCACCATCACACATTTGGTGAAAAAAGAATTAGCTGCAGACAGGGCTCCAGATTATGGTGCTTTACCAGCAGTGTGCATGGCCCTGTAGCAGAGATATTGATTCCCCAAAACAGCATAGGCTGTTTTTTTTGTTTTTTTTTTTAAGTGCACACCTCTTCTTCCTGACCAGCCTGGGCAATTCACTGATCAGCGTGTTTACTCTGTAGAAACCTACTTCCTTATACAAAAGTTATATGTCACCTTTGCTATTACTTTACTATACTTTTTTTGAAAGGCAGAGAATATACTCCAAATATGGGAAACAAATATATGAAACCATCTGATTTTATAATACTCTTCATTACTCTTCATTACACAGACCCCTGCACACTAGTATGCATAAAGAAGGTGTGGAGTCAAATGACTATGGAATTACATGTAGAAGAGTGTTTGATGCAGATACATAAAATCCTCTAAAACCAGCATTATATAAATAAAATGTGATGGCCAGGATGTTTGAACTAATTTTGCACCTTTGTACTAGTAGGAGTCATTTGCAGTTGTAAGCCATCACAAAGTACTGGTGAAGGTTACCTCCACTTAAAATATGTATAATAATGTTAAGCATTCTATTAGTGTGGAAACAACTGGTTAAGAAACAAATTATATCTTGCGTGATAAATCAGTTCTTCAAAATCACATTCTCTTGTATGAATCCCAAAGCAGGAGCTTTAAAATTCAGATCCCCCTCAGATGCCAAGAAACCAAAGCAAGCCATTCTTCATAGGATTTCACTGTGATAATGACCACAGCAGTGGCAGCAAAACTATTACAGATGAGCTGTTCTGAGTGTAAAATGAGTTAAATATCTAAAGTACAATTCATCAGCCAAGTAAATAAGTAGAGAGGAGTAAAAAAATATATATACTTCAATCTAGCAATACATTTAGTAACTTGCCATAACCCATTTTATTTTTCCACTGATTTTTTGAGCCAAACATTCAAGACTTAGTTGAAACTGAAGATAATGTTAACACTTTGTCAAGCATTTGAATCACTTCCAGCATATTGTAGTATAATCCGCTGTCCACAAACATCCCCTTCATTATTGCCTAATTACATGCAAATTTCATAAAATGAATGAGTTTTAAGTACTTGTCAATCTGTCATCCTAGGAACCACTGAAACATTTTGACTGCTAGATAAATAATCAGCAATAATCACACTATGCAAATTTGATATTTTCTGTACAATTATCTGAAACCATAAATAACTGGACACAAAGACATTTGGCATTCTCTCAGAAAGACTTGACCTACAGGCTTTTTTATTCCCAACAAACATGCCAGCAGAATTTTTAAATTTCTGCCTAGCTAAACAAAATCAGTATTAAAAAGAGAAAAATTATAAGCATATAATGTATTAATATTTTATTTCAACCTGGGAAAGCTTTCTTTCTTCTACTTTATGAAAGAAAATTAAAATAAAATTATTAACAGAATTGGTTTTTACCAATTCTACTTCCAAAACCAATTTTAGTTATTTTATTATTTGCTTTTCATCTGTAATTATCAACTTTTTTTTTTTCCTAATTTTTTCAAATAATCAGGGAATGAGGTGGGAGAGGTTGTTGCTTTTTAATATTTTTCCCCCCTACTGCACCTGTTGTAGATTTTCTATAGTGTTTCTAGCATGATTCATTTTGACATTTCTAATAAACTGCAGGCATTTCAGCAGAACCAATACCAAGAAGCTAATTATCAGGGTTACAAACAAGCTCAGAAATACATAAACAGAGAATGCAGGTGAACTTGTGGACTTCATAACTACTTTTATTTCATGTTTACATCGTAAGGTTGCGTATATGTGTCTGTGTGCATATATGTGTGTGTACATCTCTCCATGTGTATTTTATGAGTGTACTTTGGATCCTTAAATGTTAACTCACAACTGGGTATTTTTCTATAATCAGTAATAAAGCACTTGAAAATACAAACAAATAAAAAAGTGTTCTTTCACTTTTCTAGCTTCAAGTTTGTTCTGAGGTACTTCCATTATTGTTGACCACTGAAACAGCAGAAAGCCTAGATAGTGGACAAATAGTACCAAATCTGTTTTTAAGACTATTTCTTTCTTGTTAATTTATAAATTAATGCATATTGATCACATTTGCACTATTTTGTGTAAGAAGTCTTGGCCATGAGCCAGCTGTGACTAAAGTGACAAGACTCTGAATGCTGATATCAAGACAGTTATTATATAGGGTTTAACGTCATCTTTTATTCTTTAGACGTTCCACAGCTAAGGTAATTGTTAATGCAGAATCATTTATTTGATTTATTTCACCACTGTTAAGATCTTGAACTGTCCTTGGCTAGGAGTTAGTCTCACTAACACATAAACAGGGGAAAAAAAAAGTCAAACTATAAACTCAGATAACAGATATTTGTCAAAAATTATCTTAAAATTACAGAATTCAAAAATTACCACCATGAATTTTTAAAATTTTTTTCAACTGGAATGTGCAGTATGAAATACTACTGATGATTGAATGTCCAGGCTGCACTACTTAGAGGCAAAACCGCTGCTGCATAACAAAATCTATGAAAATTTCAGGCTACCTGTATATTCAAGGGACCATACTTAACTTCAGAAATATGAAAATATTTTAAAATCATGAATAAATCTGCCAATTTCAAAATTTCTTCATTAATCATTTGTGATCTGGAAAACATTTAATGAAATTAATCAATAAATAATGCTTTTTGAACTGCTTACTCACCTACAGAGAAG
Organism: Heliangelus exortis; assembly: GCF_036169615.1. Taxonomy (NCBI): domain Eukaryota; kingdom Metazoa; phylum Chordata; class Aves; order Apodiformes; family Trochilidae; genus Heliangelus; species Heliangelus exortis. The sequence continues at coordinate 61,836,434 of NC_092422.1, forward strand.
CCTCCCAAAGTGTTAACAGGTCAATAGCTTATATTGGAATACCTGCCTTTATATATTTAATGAGTACCTTTTTTTGTGTGTAAGAAATTAACAGGAACAAAATCTAAATACAATACCAGAATCAGCATCCAACTTTTCCTTGGCAGAATAGCTGTTAAGAGGTAACTAGGTAATGACAATCTTTATTTATACTTCACATCAACCTCTGGCAAATATGTGATGCTATATAACATAAAGCCTGATGCACTTTCAGTATACTTACAGGTTCCAAATCACCTCTTTGAAACCCTTTTTCTTATCAGGGATCTTAATGGAATAACTTTCTATCATCTTAGCTATTCAGTATTCAAATATTTGAATTCAACAGAGGCATGTTGAAATGTGCATTTGAAAACTGTTTCAAGACTTGCAGAAACAGCAACAAGCCCAGCCAATAATTGTGTACCTGCTGGATAAGAAAAAATAAAATGTGTGTCAGGCTGTCCTTTTCAAAAACCTGACAACATAAGTAGGAACCACAATAATATTTGCATTGTGATTACTTTAAGACTCTACAAGTCATAGTGTTCCACACAGCAACATTTAAATTGTGATTGCTCTGGAATCTCCAATGGACAAAGTATATTAGGATTCCAGATCCAAAATATTTTTGTAAATAAAGTCTCTTGTGCTTTTTACACATTCATTTTGCATATTTTTGTGCTTCTACTTTACATATTCTGTATGTTTAATTAATTCTGTATGTTTATTATTCTGTATGTTTATTTTTCAGAAGTAGGTTATAGAGTTCTGGATCTATTGTCATTATCTGAGCAGAAGGATGGCATCTCATGAAGGGAGAGGAAAATATACAAGGTAAAGACAAGTGAGCTACAAAAGATACATGAATTTTTTTCCATAGTACAAAAATTCCAAGAAGGACCAGCTCCTTAAAACATTCTTTTCCTGAGAAGTGATGTGTTTTGTTTTTTTTTTGTTGTGAAGACAGTGGCTTGTTTTGTAAGGAGAGAAGCATCAACAATGGCTATTTATTGTCAAGTAAGTGCCAAGTCTTATATGGACCAATGACTTTCATTGATGATGTAACAGAACTTACCAATTAAAAGCATGTCTGCTTTCATTTGCTGTCACATAATCAAAAACTAAGTAAAAAACTGAGGGAGAGTTGAATATATATGAATATAGAAGTTATGCTGTGCCCCAGTTACACTGCCAAATGTATTTCTCAATACTCATTTATTGTCACTGATACTAATTTTAATTCCAATATCCATTCTTCCTTCAATCATCTACCCGTCCATCCATCCATCCATCCATCCATCCATCCATCCATCCATCCATCTCACTACTGCTGTTGCTTACCACCACTTACACCCATGACGATGGGGTATGAAAAAGTAATTAGAGAGTAAAGCACTTAAATTCTGACATTATTAATACAGATTTGGCTTTTTTAAATAGTGGAGCACTAAGATAATATAGTTTACAGAACTGAACTTGATTTCCTTTGTGGAGAGTATGTAAAGGATGTAGGAATTCAATTTTCCAAACTTGGCAACTGGAGAGAAGGGAAGGAAGAGGAAAAAAAACCAAACAAACACAACCAAACCCAACCAACCAAACTTTTAAAATTTCCTGAAACTTTTGAAAAATTTATTGAATTTTTGAAAATTCATTTCAGAATGAGTAGATACTGTGATGTCTTTTGCCAGACAAAATCTTAGAATCACAAAATCATTAAAGTTGGAAGAGACCTTCACAGTTATCAAGTCCAACTATAATCCAACTACCACAACTACTAAACCATATCTGTGCCACATCTAAGCACTTCTTGAACTCCACCACCTCACTGGGCAGCCCATTATAATGCCTCACTTCTTTCAGTAAAGAAATTTATCCTAATATAGTCTAAACCTCCCCTGGCACAACTTAAGCCTATTTCCTCTCTTACTGTCACTAGTTACTTGGTAGAAGAAACCAATCCCAACCCCTCTACAACTTCCCTTCAGATAGTTCTAGAGAGCTGTAAGATCTCCTCTGATCTTCTCTTCTTCAGACTAAATAACCCCAGTTCTCTCTCTTGCTCCTCATATGACATGCCCTCCAAACCCCACATCTGCCTTGTAGCTCTTCTCTGGACACACTTCAGGACCTCAACATCTTTCTTATACTGCGGCACCCAGAACAGAACACAATATTCAAGCTGTGGCTTCACCAGAGCTGAGTACAGGGGGATGATCACTTCCCTGCTCCTGCTGGACAAGCTGTTTTTGATAAAGGCCAGGATGCTGTTGGCCTTCTTGGCCACCTGGGCACACTGCTGACTCAAGTTCAGCTGGACATCCACCAGTACTCCCAGATCCTTCTCAACTGGGCTGCTTTCCAGCCACTCTCCCCCAAGCCTGTATTGTTGCTTGGGGTTATTGCAAGCAAAGTGCAGAACTCAGCATTTGGTCTTGACAGCCTTTGAGATTTGGTCTTGACTCTCCCTGGACTGTAATCTGAGTGCACTTGTCAGAGAGTGGTAAAAATATCTTCTGGCTTTATCACTGCCTTATCTGGCCAGTTCTGACTGATACCATGGAGTGAAGATACGTTGGTCTTGCCTTGCACCCCAAACAGAAGATATTATTGACTGCTGTATTGGCAGATGCACTCATCCTCTCTGAATTGTGGGCAGGGCCTAATTATAAAAGATCTAAAGGATAAAAAATGTTAGAGATTTAGTTTTAAGGTGGTTCCCATGAAACACTGCAAAAATTCTAGAAATCAGAATGAATCTCTCAAGATTTTTTTTTTTTTTTGTAAGATATAATCCTTTCTGCAAAAATGAACATTAGCAGACATCTCCTGTCCAGTGTATGAATTCCCTCATTGCTTTGGGGAAATGCCTATACACATGTAAGTCAATATTTAAGCAGATCTTGTTAGTCACTCTCTATTGGTGAGGAAAACTTTGTATTCAAAAAGAATCACATACAATTCTAAGAAATTAAGATATTCAGTATATGAATGGAACAAGTACAAAAAAAAAAAAAAAAAAAAAAAGGAATACATAAGGAAACATGTCAGTTCCCAGCAGAATTAACAGAGGTTTATGCTCAAACTATAGTATTGTGATTTCTCTCTTCTTCCTTAAATATGCACTGTTTTCTCCAGACAGATGAAAAGATGGAACAGAAACATAGCTGCGAAAACATCTAAAAATGACACCCATTGAGCTATGACAGATTTGGCAAATAAGGGATGGAGAAGAAATCTCCTGTGGTCTACCTGATCCAAGCATATAAGGTCAAGTTCACCTCCAGTTTGACACAGATAGCAAAAAGCATGAAAAGCTTTGTACATGTGAAATAAAATAAAAAGAAAGAAATAAAAAGTCCAGAATCAGAAATAAAAAATCAAATCAGTTTCTTATGATTCATGAAAGATGGTGAAATCAGATAGAGGCGAATTTCCAAGTGCTGTTTATGATCTTTTTCTTGAGTTAGTAATACATCCAAACTGTAGTTTTAACTCTGCTAAAGCTAACATTTTGGGTACTGAAAGCAGTGATAGCTTTGAACAAAAAATGTTATTACTGAATTATGGCTTGATGCAGTACAAGCAAAAGGAAAACCAAGAACATTACAGACTGTAAATATTGTATATCCCCAGATTCTAACTGGATACTTGTGCCCAACATCAGGACCATAAGATGAGATAATAAGGTAACTGGGAAAACACCAAAACAAGAATAACTTGGAATGACATATTTACTTTCTTTTAAGAGGCTTGTTGCTTGAGCTCAGTAGAGAAGTGAGATTACAAAAGGCTGAAGCATTGTGATATACAATAAATGGACATCTTGCTTCAAGGACAGTATCCATTGCTGTTTTGAACTCATGCTGTAAATGAAACAAATTTACAGCTAGTTTTATTGTAGTAATTATCTTATACACCTTTTGGCATATATACTGAAATTTTACAGATTTACCAGATCTAATTTTGTCTTCTAAGATACTTCAGGTCTTGTCCTTCATTCTATTTTTTTCTATGGACAGTAGATATAATTTCTACACTAAACAACAAAGAATCTAAATACTGAGTAGTATCTGTGCTGTTTGTGCTTATTTTTTAAAAATTTTAATAGAAATATATTATCTCACAGAACTTGAAATATGCTGACACTAAGTATCAAAACAAAATATCTTAGGTGAATTTAACTTATTCAGAAAGTAATAGCCAGTGGGACTGTATAATAATCAGTACTTGTGCTTCATGTTGCATAAGACTTCCACTAGATGACAGTGGGAAGATGGTTAGTAAAATGGTTTTTTTCAGTAGGACCACAGTCTAGAGGACAACAAAGGAAGTGCTGTGTTGTTCCATATCCACAAGAAGCTCGTTCTGAGTAATATTTTAAAAGAAATTTGAAAGAAAAAGGCAAAATTCCTTCTTTCATAGTTAACAAAAATTTAAACAAAATCTATACTTTCTTTGAAATTGTAGATTTTGAAGAAGTTTTAAGCTTTGTTAAGGGAATACTTTTGCCATTAATCTTTCAACCAACTGTGATATTATGCATAAAACAAATCATGGCTTTCATAAAACTACAGGTGCTGAAAATCAAGCAATTCAGCATCTACTATTTCCAGAACTGAGCTTGTAATTTCAATGAGATAGCCTCATTTTGGCCCGTCAGACTCTTTCAGTACAGTGCAGTCCACACCTGCTGCAGTTCACTCACTGATTCTGCACTTGTACATCCTTCAGTATTGCTAGGGAATAGAGCAAAGTAAAGTCCTGCCTTCCATTCTGGTGCTCACTGCTGCAGTAAATACTTTGCTTGGAAAGAAATCTGATGAGAAATCTCACCCTGAGCTGCATGCTTGCATTGGGCATTCCTACCTACTTGTGTAGAAGGGGCAAGCACAGTCTCTCAGCTGGTAAGAGCTGTGAGAGCATAAAGGCAGCCCAGTATCATCACAGTCTTCAAAAAAAGTCATAAACTAACAAGCAGGCACAAATCTGACCCTTTTCTCTCCTTCTATCCCTTTTCCTTGCAGCTGAATTTTAAACACCTCTCTGAAAGCTTGGAAGCAGTAGATTTTCTTAGCACAAATACTGTAAGTAACCTGGTCACCAAATCAATATAGCTGAAATTTGGCAAATATTGGGGTGAAATGAGGCATCTGCCTTGGAAGAGTTCTTTCAGCCCAAACAGTTTATGCTCAAACAAGTCAATGGCATAGTCATACCAGCTTAAAATAAAGTTCTCTGAGAAACGGGACACTTGTAGTTATAGACTTTCCTATCTGCTTTACCTATAACAGCAGTAAAAACTATATTTGGCCTCCTTGTCATTGATATGAGCTTTACTAGATATGTACAGAGCTCTAATAACTGTGGCTTCGACATCATATTTTACTAACTCACTGTTTTATGAAAGGAAAGTTAATGTATTTTATTACGTTCAGCAATTCACTGAAGTACATATAGCAATGATCAAAAAGTCATCCTCTGTTGTTTTGGCATTACACACATTTTTTATGATACTGTCATCGTTACTCAACTTCTAAGGCCAGTCCTTTTTGCCAGTAGTTAGCCTGTGAAGGTAAGTGGTATTTAAAGTACAATACTGCCCATCAGCTTTTCTGAGTGCCAGAATCTTGACAGGAATTGCTGTGCTTTTATCAGCTGGGATATGGATAGCCCCATTAAGTTATCACAGCACTAGACTATTTAGAAAGCTTTTCCCTTATCACTTAAACTTCATGAATGAATTTATTTATCAAAAATGTTATATGTCATAATGTACTTCATAGCTAAATTCCGTGTATATTCTGTGAAGTAAACCATGTCTCAGGTTTTGTTGCCTTTGTTAGTCGTTATGTATCTATACCTGTTTCTCCTATGCCTTTACTGCCTGTGCAATTTATCAGCATGCAAAATATTTGATAATGTGTGCTACTGCCAAATGCTTAAGTGATAGAGATTTACAAACAGAAACTCTGGCCTATTGACCTCCTACACTGAACTATTTTCAATTGGTGCTAAACAATTTTTTAGAGGGCAGTCAGAGACAGAGAAATTATACTGTAGGACAGAACAAGTGAAGTTCCTTTCCTCTGACACACATTTCTCCCACTGAAGCTGAGGAGTGGTTAGCATTACTGGGCAGTTCAGAGTGATTCAGCACTTTATTTAATGTATTAGGTGACTGGTAAAGTCAAAGCTTTTTGATCTTGATGGATAGCCCTTTTTGTTCGCATTTAAGTTTTGATTAAATTTTTCATCAAAGATTCATTTTTTTGTTAACTGCTTCACCTTTTTGCCCCAATGATTTCCCCTGGCCAGCTGTATTTCTGACAGATCGGATGGACTTGTTTTGTTACTGCTTTTGAGGAATATGTTAGGATCAATGGTGAAAGTCTTTGCTAAATCAGTGCTGCAGTAACTGGTTCCTCCAGAGCACTGAGATAAGATAGTAGGATGATGGTGTTGTATCTTACCCCACTCAAATTCTAGACATCTTTTCACTGAGATTATAACCTTAATGACATAAAATAACAGTGAAAATTTTCATTGGTATACGAAAACAAAGTCACAGTCTTATTTTCAGCTAAGTATTTATACGTTGCTCTTCAGTCATTGAGAGTTTTCAATAGGATAAAATAATGCTGCATTACTAGAAATGTATATGCAACACCCACTAAAGAACAGGACAGACTGTTAAATTATTGCACTCTTTTACATAATTTATAGTTGATTAAAAAAAATATAAGGAGGATTGATGGCACAAATAAACCATCTAAGAATTGAAGCACTATGACTCTAAACCAAGTAAAAAACATGTTTGTTAAAGTGAAAAAAAACCCCTGGTGTCCCCAAAATATGAAACAAACTTGCAATCACTACTGTACATTAATGATCAGGCTGCCTTTTTAGTTCGATGAAATCACATACATGTTCCCTCCAAGGCTTGTGACTTGGTGTCCTTCAGCAAAATTTCCATTTCTGATTCATAACATAACTAATCAATATGAATCTGAAAGTTACACTGGCCAAAACTGTTTAAACACTTTTTCAGAATTGGGTAGAAAAATTAGTGCAGTCTGAGAATTGGGTTCACCAAAGAGTGAAAAATAAACTGATTCTGAGTTAAACTGTATGGTATTTACAGAATACCTAGATTTCTTTCAGTGTTTAAATCATTGTTTAGCCCCACACTGTCAGTGATCCACTCCCCTTTTTCCCCCCCCAAAATTTACTGCTTTTCTACTTTAAAAATCACTGCAGAAAGCCTGCCTTTGTCATCACCCTCCCTTCAGTGCCCACAAAGAATGTTCTGTTATTACAAAGATCCACTAAACTCACCTCAGACAGTTAATAATTAAACAATATATTTTCACTTTTTGGTTGTGGTAGTGGGGAAGGTTTTCACAGATTTCAGAAGCTAATTAAAGCCCATAAGTACATCTTTCAAACAGCTTCCTTTCAAAAGTGATCTAAACATTGTTCCTTGCTGCTAAACCTGTGGGATTTTTGTACTGGAATGGCAGATGAGGTATGTTATCAATCACACAAGGCTCTATTAATTTTATCACAACTCCAGTGGCTGTTGACATTAAATGGCACAAATTTGGCCACTGTGGTCCCTCAGGTAGTGCGTCTTCAAATCCTTTCAAATGCTAATTATATTTTTGACCTTAAAAAAAAAAAAAAAAAAAAAAAAAGACAGTTTTTATCCCCACCAAGCCTCTGTTCCCTCCCTCCTGATAGCAGGAAACATTTTCACAGGGCCATTTCTCTGCCCACACTGCTTTGCTGGTGGGATTTTTCTCTTTTCAATTTTTTTTTTTTTCCCCTTTATATAAAAAAAAGCATCCTTATAAGATTTCAATAGCTATTTAGGGGAAGGGCTGCTACACAGTAGTGCTGACATTAGCTTTCAGTGAGATGAAGAGAAGAGACCGCTTGATGATGAAGACATTTCAAGGACACCACCGATATGGAATAGCTTTCTCTCTGGGTCAGTCAGTGTTTCAGATTGCTTAATTACTGCAAATTCACGCAGGTAGCTGTGATGAACACATGGAAAGCCATTAGGAGGTCTCATCTATTGTTTAACTTCTGAGAGAAAAAATGTAATTGTCGAAATGGTAAGAGTTCTGCTCCAGCTTTTCATAGGATACCGCTACCTGTCAGTCACTGGGAACTGTCTGAAATAGTTTTTGTCATCTCCATATTAATGTTAGACATATCATTATTAAACAAAATGGCTGTCTCGTATCTGTTTCAAGGTCATCTGAATTACAACAGCAGTAGTGTGTCTTTTTGAATAAAATAGGATCGCTTTTACATTATTTATTTGGATTTACTTGCAATACTTCTTACAAAGACTTTTCTGAAATGTTAGTTCCTTCGCAGTGGCTTTGCATTTAACTAGAAATTAAAGCACTTTTATCCTAAAAAACCCCAACCCACTGAATATAAGCAGAATGCAGTACATTCTTTACTATTTAAGATGACAGGTGTTTATTGCACCCAAACATAGCTGCATGTTCGTAAAAAGAAAGTGTGAATATATGGGATCTTTTGTGCCAAATTTCCCCTCAGCCTTTTAAACTGAAATGCAATTGAAGTCAGGGATCTAAGGGCAGAATTTAGCCCTTTTATATGAGGGAAATGGGTGATGAGCTTAAGAGAGAGTATAAAAGGAAACCATATATATACATATATATTAGATATTATATGTATGTATGTATCAGAAGGTCTTGATTCACAGACTGACTTTATTGTAAAATTTGTATCAGATTGCTAATTTCTACTCAGTTTCCCTGACAGAGACACCCTCAATTAGACAAAGGGGTCTTAGTTACACTGGGCTTATCAGGACTCATGAAGTGTAATGTGAGAAAGACAATCTCACACTCTCTCCTGAAAAGTCATGAAATTACACAGACAAGGAATTCTAAAGACAAGGAATTCTGTTTGGGGTATTTTCTAGCCTTTGTCATGCAGGTGGGTTAGATGACCATGATCCTGACTTTTGGGAATACATACTCAGGTTCATGATTGCAGGTTCAGGAACTGGTTGAGTAGCAAGAAAGTACTAATGCATTCCTACAGAAATAGTAACTGTAGTAATCATCACGAAAGTTAAACCCTTATCTTAGAGTTAAGAAGATCATAATTCAAAACAGATGTGCTTTCTGATGCTAAAAAAGTCTCTTCTTATCAAAAGCTGGCACAGCACATATTTGTGAATATGGTGTTCCTTCTTCCACAGTGCAAATGCACTATGAGTTTGAAACTGTGATCTTTAAGGAGTAGGGAACACACTATACATACACATAAAAAACAAAACAAAATCCAATGGTTTCTACCATTTAATAAAAAAAGACATACATGTTTTTATCCAGCCTGTATTTTTAGATTCGATAGAAGTCTTTAAAATATTTGTAAATCTTAAAAGGTTTTTTGGTTTTTTTTTGGGGGGGAGGGTTTGATTATTATTTTTTTTAATAGTATATACCAACTCTTGAGATAGTTTGGGCCAGTATTTTCTAAGACATGAACAGATAGCAGAGGCATATTCATACTGTAGGTAAAGCACTAGGGTAGTGTTCAAGACACTTGACTTCCCTTGCTGGCATTGCTCTGCTGAGAGGCATTCAAGCCAACTGTAATGACACTTGACTCTCCTAAAGCAATCAGAGATCTTGGAAGGTGGAAAAGCTTCTGTCACCTATTCTAGACATGCATAGGCTCATGTAGCCTATGGAACATTTTTGGCCCTTTCACTTTTATTTAAAAGGATCCCTTTCACGAATGTTCAGCCATTATTTCGCTGCTCTGATTGTTGTAACGTGATGAGGAAAAAAGTGTTCTTTACAGTTAAGAGAGTCCACTATAAAATTACAGTGAAAAAACATACAGCTATAGTTGCATGGTGAGAGTCAAAAGGCACTTTTTTTTTTTTTCCTAGCGAATTACTTTGTGACACTCTTAAGCATGTAGGAGCCTGAGGATATCAATAGCCCAAGAAGGTTTTTACTATGTTCTGTTTATGAAGAATTATTGAGACGGACTACGACAACATCATTAGCAGCCAGTCAGCAAGCCTGATAGTGCACAGTAAACTTACAATATCTTTATTGCTGACCACACTTCTTTATATTTTGGCACTTCTTAAAGCTTGTTTTTCAGGTAATGTACTGTAACACTTTCACTGGAATGGAAATATCCATTTGACATAATCTACAGAAGTATTGAATTCTTTATGATTTCTTGTGAAAGGTATAATTTTGCCTGTAAAACACTAAATAATCTTGTTTTATTTCTTTTTCCCCAAGAATTCCAGCACTGATTAGCCCATACCAAGAACTAATTGCTTGCCAAATTTCATTAATTTGATTCTAAACCACTGGCTGAATTGTACAAAGGGAACAACCATTCAAAACTGATAAACTTCTATTATTCACGCACTCATATAATTTTTTAAAAAAAACATCAAAACAACAAAAACAATTTATTTCTTTTAAATTGTCAACTTGTAGCCCCAAGCACACTTTTTATTACTAGCACACAATCCTATAAAAATAGAGCTTTATAAATGAAAACATTGACAGACCCTTAGCGATAGTGGCACTACAGGGAATAGCTATAAACAACATTTTTATTCCTCAAGCATACCTTACCCTTGAAAGTTTACACTAATTACCTGTAGTTTTGTTAATGTTTTAAGCTGCCCTTCATCTCTCCCATCCAGACACACCACTCAGCTTCCTCAACAGATATATTCAACAGCTTCTGTTCACACCTGACATCAATTTCCTTTGATGTTCACAGTCTAAATGAGAATGCTACAGCAAGCTGTATTTGTGAAGTATACAGGATGCCTTTAAAATGATGGCAGGTATTTTCCTCATTAAAGCAGCCATAACAGATAGTTAGATATGATGCTGTCCCTCACCTTCCTGCTAATTAATGACTATGATTGCAACCCAAATAAGATCAGGCAATTAAATGTGATAACATTTCAGAAGCAAAGAAAATGTACAACAATCTTGGAATAGCTTCCTGTAGATAAATAAAGTTGATCTTAGCAAAATTAACATATAAATGTACTATTCTATGAAAAAATTGTGCAAACTAGAGAATGTAATAATTTTACTTTTAATTGAAGCATGCACTGCAACGGAAATTGAAAGTATAAGCAAGTCCCATATCTGTTTTGTCTGTTTTATTAGCAAGAGAATGGTTTGAATTCTTCAAAGGAAGATTTGCGAAAGGACATCTTTACTACTAAAATATAACCTGGAAAGATTTCTGCATCAAGGTGGAGAACCTCTCACAGTTCTGCACTTGGGTATCCTCTAACAGCGCTAAGCAAACCAAGTACTTCCTGATGTCTGTGATGGCCATGACCAGGCACTTGGACTCTACTCATGAACCTAAATGTTTAGCAGAGGCATAGTTATTCTTCAAATTTGCCATCCTGGAGTTTTAGAAATGAAGCTTGTGATAGTGAAGTGGAATGTTGTGATTCTTGGAGCAACTGATTCCTGACAGCTTGAAGCAGACAACACAGCAACAAGACACATTTCCTCTCACTTCAGAGGATTTCTGCACCCACCACAGGGCTAGTGATTGATGGATTGATTTATTTTGAAAGCTCAGGTGTTTCAGCCCTTATAGTGGTAGCTGTACAATACAGTTGTCAATTCTGTATTTCTGTGCCAGTTTCCATACAAAAGGGGGTCCTAACAACAACAGGCAAATGGAAAGGACAAACAGTGTGGGGTTTTTTCTCTACGGGGTGCAGCATCTACATCAGTCCAAAGTGCTGGGCAAAGTGAGGGAATTACCATGACTTCTTTTCACCTTCTATTGAGAGTCAGGGATCAGGTAATGCATAAAATATTAAGAAGTAGAGAAGTAGCATTGGAAAAAAATTGAGGAGTACTGTGGTAAATACATTCTTCAAGGAACCCTGGGCAAGCACTGAAACTGCCACACATTGTTTTGTCCTTCTCTGGAGTTTTTATTTTGAGGGATGGGAATCAACAACATCCATCATCTCCTCTTCAAGAGGTTCTTCTTCCTGCTAAGCTTGATTACTGGCAATGAGTTCCCTTCTTCAGATGCAATGTCAATACCTGCATCATCTTCTGACTGGTCCACACTGTATCTACAGCTCTTCCCAGAGCACTCACAGGGTTGTCCTAAATCACAAGCATGACAACTCAGCCAGTGGACAGGCATGTGCCCTGTCACTGAAGTATGCCTCTGAGAGCAGCAGACTGTGATGGATGGCTTCAAGTGAGAGATTGGTGTATTCAGCAAAATCATTTGCCTGACACAAGGAGTATCGATGAGCAGTGCTGGATACTGTTAGTGTCACAGGGAAGGACAATGACCCAGGACACCCAGGCCAAAATCAACAAAGTCCTGTGCCAATATCTTCAGAATTATCACTGTGAACAACTCCTGGCCAAAGCCTAGCAGAGATATGCAAGCCAGGAAACACTTTTGCCTTTTCTGAAGCTTATGCTTCTTTAAGATGCAAGGTAAATAGGTAAGTGGCATGGATAAATGAAAGCCACTTTCCTCTCAGTGGATTTATGTTGGGAATTTTTGAGCTGAGAAAATACATCTAGAGCGGTGTCAAGCCTTCATGGATATTTTGGACAGAGAAGAAAAGGGTGAGCTCTAGAAGTAGTGTTCTTTGTTGTTATTGCAATACTGAAACCTTTGGTCTACAGCTTTGTTCCAGTTCCCCATTAAACCTGAAGGTCAGGACTAAGGGGTTAATGCAGGATTTTCATGAAAAATTAATTTGCTGCTAACTTCACATGCAGTAGTTAAACATTCTGTGTACGATTTGGCTTAAGCAGTGTCTGGGAACATGTTTATATGCAATTAAATGAAAAAGCACTTTTTCTACCCTCTCTGACCTTTAAAGTGAAGAAAAGTGTGACTGTGCAGCATGTTTTTTTCATTTACACATTGATGATCAAAGGTAATAATGTTTTCTGTGAGCTTAATATATACTACTTTGTCAGATTCTTTAAGTTTTTTGGTTTTTTTTCCCCCAAGCAAAACTTATTATAAAATACGTTAAAATGCAATTTAATTTTACTACTCTATCCCTCTCCTCTTGGTCTGAAAATTATATGAGTAAGCATTCAAATGATTAGATCAAATTACAGGAACACAGACTTTTTGTGAGCATTTCTAGGGTGCAAAGCATGAGTGACATCATAAGTCAAAGCTGTGTTTCCATGCAGTGTGTAGATATGACCCAGTGATGAAAGAATTTGCAAAGTAATAGAGAGTTGTCCAGAGAAATTCTGTGGGAACTTTCCAAATCCTTCAAATCAAAATGTCGTCCTAAATCTAAAGGCTAAGCTCAAAAATTATTTTGTCAAAATAAGAGATGGATGACCCCTAAGATAGCTCACAGGGACTGTAATGCAGTTAATATTTTTAGTATAAAACCAGTGTTATTCTAAATACACAGTCAAGATTTAAAACAAGCATATTTTTATTTTTATTGCTCCTTCCTGGGCAATACAGGCTTAGAACAAAAACAGCACTGTGAAGAAAAATTGTTGGTTATAAGAGTTATGGTTGGACAGTGAGATAGGAAAAAAACCCAAATTCACTAAGTACAGCAGTACCAGCTCCAATATTTACGGGAAATTCAAACTGAAGCATTTGAAGATTTAACACAGCAATAGAAACTGACTTTTTCATGAAATAAACATGGTGATAGGATCAGAAAAAATAAAAAATCTGTTATACCCTTGAAAAAAAAATTCTACACCAATGGTCATAAACAAGTATACAACACTTTGGGATGTTTTAGTATTTATTTAGGAGAAATACAGATGTACAGTACTGATGGAATGTTGAATAGCATTTAATTATGATCTTATTCTTTTCAAAGAGCAACTTGGATCAACAATGAAGTTACTGAAAATACAATTCTATAAATTTTGGCTTAGGTGATCTGACAAATCTACAAGTAGTGCCTGACCACTGGAGTTTAAATAGTACATCAGGTTTTTTCTCTACTTGAGTCACGTCTGAGACTTTTTTTGAGGTGTCCAGAATAAGTTTTGGTAGCAAAGATCAAAATGTTTTAATATTATAATTTTCAGATAAGCTATTTCTATTAATCCTGAGTACTTGATTAATTGCTTTCAGACACACTTTTCTCTTCAGCCTGGATTTACCAACTAAGAGACAAATTAATCAAAGGCCTGACCCTAATGAACTCACTATATTTATGCAAGTTATTTAGTTCTATATCTTTTCTGAGAAAATACAGCTGAATTCACATCTTTTCCTGGTCTGATATATTTTTATATCAATTCCCTAACCTTTTTCATCTTATTTTTACCAAACAGAGATTATCACTCAGATGGATTTGTAATGTAAAGAAATTCTTTTGCTACTCAGAAAAGGAAAAATTTTACTAAACTGATCTCAAATATATACCAGGTTTGGTATATATTAAAAATATACCAGGTTTGGTATAATAATGCCTAAAACTTTTGTGGGAAATAGGCAGCTAGCTTTAAAGTTTCAGTTTAATGCAAAGTTAATTTTTCTGTTACTGGACCTCCATCATATTTTTGTTGTATCTTTTAAATTCAGTTAATGTTATTTCACTGGGCAGATCACAAGATCACAGTTGAGGATGAAACAGAGACTTAATATTTCAATTTTGATAAATATCCAAAAGACAAAAGGGTGTTTTGCCAAAGCATTAATTTAAAATCAGGTGGTCCCCAACCTGCCCTGGCCCTGGGACAAGACTACTGAGCAACAATGTGCTGTGGTGAATAGGCTGTTTCTAGGGTGGCCTCAGCTTTAGCTGTTTATTTGCCTGTGGCCAAATATAATGTAAGGATTTTGTGAACAGCTTGGTTTCTTCAAGCCACTGCTTTAAAGAAGTTAGAAACTGGCATTTAAACTGGACTGAGTTATAGTCATGCCAGACAAATCAGAAACATAGCAAGAATAGTTTCTTGTTATATGTCAGTCTTCCACTGAAGAGATTTATCTGCTCCACTAAGGAAGAAGACAGGCATTAAAACCAGCAAACTTGAGAAAGCTATTCAAACTTTTTAAAAACTGCAGAAGGTGTTTCAGTCAACAGCAATGTGAAAGAAGGTTCAGGTTACAGATTATTATATTCATCTTGACCTTAGCCATAAAAACCTCAGTGATGGCTCATACTAAGATGCATTTATACCTCCTCTGGGTCTGAAAGCATATGCACAGGGAACAATTAGAGCTTTTCTGAAAGAGAGGGCTATTGTAAGTACACTAAACCTATTCTGGAAAAGGACATGTAGGTGGCTCTCACTATCTTCTTGTCCCACAAAAAGTTTTTATAATTTAAACTTTACAACCACTGAAGTCTCCAACATAATCAAGCACCAAAACATCCACTTTCAATTCAACTGGGCTGAGAGATGCTTGGCTGAAAACCGTCGACAAAGAGTTCTCATTAGCACTGCAGTAAACTGATACTTATTCAGAGCTCTTTGTTACTGGGCTATCACTACCAGGGTAAACAAAATGAAACAACTAATGTCTAACTTAGATATAGGCAATATATATTAATTTTCATAAATCAGTACTCTTCAGTAACTTTTCTTCCTTAGTGAGTCTCAAAATCCACGTCCCCAAATATACTCTTCTGGATGCAGTACATTTTCCATTAAAACATAGATATAAATGCTACAATAAAAACTGTATAAAGGGTCTTCTGTACCAGCATAGTTTGTAGTTTAGGACCATAGAGCTCATATAGCTCGACAGATCCTGCCACAAGACCTCCTGAGGAATACACATTGCAGCTCCTCCTTTCATGTGTTTGTCTTTCTGCCTGTCATATTATCAACAGGATGTTTTGCCCATCACATATTTCCTGTCCATATTTCCCTCAGATGCCCAGGTCCTGCTATTCCCTAAATGCAGAGAAAGGGTTGTCTGCAAGTCAAATATGCCCTTGCAATATGAGCTGCAATAGAGTCCCAAAAGCCTCATGATGGGTCCACATCTCCTTTCTGTCAATGAAGCCCACAGGAGAGAAGGCAGCACAGGAAAAAGCCTCTGCATAATTCAGGTGACCACAGGTGAGTTGGATGAACCTGTCCAGAGGCTCAACTGGGCCTCTGGCCATCTCAGTGGGGAAAGTGGGGAAATAATTTCTTTCCTAAAAAGTGAATTTTTAGTTTGAAGATGAAAATTCCCATCTAATTCCTTCCTAAAACACTCTCACTTACTTTTTTGGCACTGTTTACACTAATTTTTGCTAATCAGCTCTGGATCTTGATCCTGGTAGGAATTTTGTCCCATTCCTCGGTTTTTCTAGTAATTCACTGATTTCCCAATGTAAGCTCTATTTTGGAAACAACCTCTTGGCATTATGAAATGGCTGTCATCAGGCTTTAAAGTAATACAGAAAGAAATAATATTACTTCTCTCTTAGAAAGGAGGAGGCTGAGGTAAAAAGAGGGGTAAAAAATATGGCTATAGTCAACCATCACTGTATCAGTGCTAGAAAGAGAACCTGAGACACCAGTCTTGTTATTTTCCAATGGGCCTGGATGATTTTTAAAGAGTAATAATATTCACAAAATCCCCTTTACAGCTATTTACTGTCTTGAATGACATAGCATTCATCTTTTAAAAAAAAAATCTGTTAAAGACCACTGTCAGCAGAAATACTATCTTACCCATCTCTAGTGCCACAAAGGGTTTCAGAAAATGGAGATGACTGAGAGCTGATTATCTGATTAATTTTGCTAAGCACATATCTAGCATAGAAAAGTATTCTATGCCTCAAGCAGTGTAGTACAAATGTCCCAATTAGATGCATGACTGATTTTGATTTGGCTCATTATTTATGCAGAACACTGGCTACTGGCTTATTGTCTTATTAAGTCAAGCAATATGACCCTTGATCGTGATTTTGACTAATACTAGGAGCAGTATTTAATATTTCTTAAGGCTGCACTTATATTATTTTTGTTGTTCTTATTAGTATTTTTATAATTATTAATAGTAAAAACAATAATCTGTTATCTCTTTCTTCCTTGATAGTGACAGAGATATGAAAGGGAAGAGAAATAATTAAAAATTTTTGAAAATAATTGCATACGAGCAATAAAATTTACTTTGCCAAATTTTAGCTGCTCAGGAGTTAGACATGGAAAACTGTGCAAGCTACCTAAAATCCCATTTTACAGTCACTGGTGGCGAAGAGACACTTCTGAAAAGTGGCTCAATTATCAGAATCTGGTATCTAAGCCACATCAGAAAATTCATTTTCTGGAAGCAGTTACTTCATTCTATTGATGATAGAGGATGTAAGACTGACTAGCCCAGATTGGGATGCTTAAATTTTGATTGCCTTCATTCAAACATTTGAAATCTGTCCCAGGAGACTCCAGGAAACTCGATGATCTTATGTTTAAAGAAAATCCTTTGAAGCCAACTTTTAGCTTCCATGAACTACTACAGAAAGAGTGTCACTAGAAGAAAATGCTTTCAAGATCTTTTAAGTGAAACTAAAAATCTACTGAAAACTTTGTTTGCTCTTTACTGGACTACTTTGCAATTTTTTTCTTGGCTAATCTGTTTCTCTGGGTAATAATTTCTCTGTTCTTGTGGGGTCATGGAAGATTTCATGGCAAGTCTTTGAAAACTCTGCAGGTGTCCTGCCAATTCCTGCAAGTCATTCTTAGGAATGCCCAGCATTTAATATCCATCACTAATAAAGAGCCACAGGACATGTAAGGAGACAGCACTGTTTCAAGGAAGCATCTTCACTGAAAGCAAGGGATTTTTAAAAGGAATTAAATGGGTAATTAGCTCCCTGCCTCATTAAGAACACATATGGTTAGCCACCTGAGTTGCTGGAAATTTAAAAGCAAGTGCTGGAGCAGAAAACCTCAAGATAAAGTCCAATATAGTCAGTGGGACTATGGGGCATCCAGATGGAGTTCACAACCCTTTCACAGAATCATCCGGGTTGGAAAGGACCTCTGAGATCATCAAGTTCAACCCTTAATCCACTACCACCATGGTTCCCAGACCATGGTACTGAGTGCCACATCCAGTCTCTTTTTAAATATCTCCAGGGATGGAGAATCCACCACCTCCCTGGGCAGCCCATCCCAATGCCTGATCACCCTCTCTGTCAAGAATTTTTTCCTAATATCTAACCTAAACCTCCCCTGGCAGAGCTTAAGTCCATGCCCTCTTGTCTTACTGGGAGCTACTGGGGAGAAGAGACCGACCCCCTCCTTGCTACACCCTCCCTTCAGGGAGTTGTAGAGAGTGATGAGGTCTCCCCTGAGCCTCCTCTTCTCCAGGCTGAACACCCCCAGCTCCCTCAGCGCTTCCTCACAGGACTTGTGCTGGATCCCTTCACAGCCTCCTTGCTCTTCTCTGGACCTGCTCCAGCACCTCAATCTCCTTCCTGAACTGAGGGGCCCAGAACTGGACACAGGACTCGAGGTGTGGCCTCACCAGGGCTGAGTACAGGGGCAGAATCCCTTCCCTGGACCTGCTGGCCACGCTGTTCCTGATACAGGCCAGGATGCCATTGGCCTTCTTGGCTACCTGGGCACACTGCTGGCTCATGTTCAGCTTCCTGTCAATCCAGACTCCCAGGTCCCTTTCTGCCTGGCTGCTCTCAGCCACTCTGTGCCCAGCCTGGAGCTCCCCATGGGGTTGTTGTGGCCAAAGTGCAGGACCCAGCACTTGGCTGTGTTGAGCCTCATCCCATTGGAATCAGCCCAACTCTCCAGTCTGTCCAGGTCCCTCTGCAGAGCCCTCCTGCCCTCCAGCTGATCCACACTCCCCCCATACTTAGTGTCCCCAACTTTCCAGTCAGAGTTTCCGAATACAGTAATAAATGAACTGGCTATTGAGAATATTTTTGGAAACATCATATTTTAAGCTAGAATGGAAGAACAATCTTTCAGTCTTTGTAGCTATGGTATTAAGACCACAAACTGAACTTCATCCAGCTCAGCTCCAATTTTGTATACAAACCTTTTGCAACTTACTCTTGATCAGTCTAAGCAGCAAGTATTCAACAAAGTGATCTAGGGTGTGATTTAGAACGATGAACATATTTAAGAAAATCATAAGCTGTTGAAATTCTGTTCATGGATGCAGGAGCATGATCTGTCTGGTTTTTTTTCTCATCTAGGTACAAGTCATTTCAATATTATGGAATCACTAATGAAATGGAAGAACCATTTCTACATTTAGAAGCCCAGATAACATTTACCTCCTGTTAGCTTCAGTAAGTAGATAGTTCAGTTCACTTCTATTAGTATTTAGATATTCAGTTCTGAGAAATATTTTGAAACATGAAAAAGTCATCAAAATTAAGAAAATATATATTAAGTGTGTTATACATCCATAGCAACATAAGCAGCAGGGCTAATAAATTGCTACTTTCTACATCTCAAGCTTTGGACTCTCATGCTTTTTATGATGTGAAAAGTTATACCCTATTTTTGCTAGTGTGGACAATCAAGGTTGTGCATCCTGGTGTGGCCTCTCTGGTATATAAAACTGATCTCAAGATTCAGTCTTTTTCTCAATGAGAAAACTAACAAAGGGAATTAACTGCTACCCAACAATCAAATTTCATTAAAATTTGCCAGCAGGTGAAAAATTATTGAGAGATGCTTACATACACAGGGAGGTTTAAGTTATACCCGCTAAGTATGACTTCCTCAAAACCACTTTAAAGGTAGGTGGATATCTGATCCTAAGAATTAATTTATTTTAAAAAAATGAAGTAGTGTTCCTGCTTGGTAATAAGTAAAAGAAAAATCAAACTCTCAGATCTCTGAATCTACTATGGAATTATCTTCATGCTTTGTCTGGTGAATCTGGTACTCACAAAAGAATATTAAAACCCCCTTAACTTACATTTACAGTTCATCAATCATCTTGTAGTAAGGAAAGATCTTTAATACATTTTGTATTCTGCACCTTTCCTTTTCACATCAGAATCTACAATGTAAAAATATTTTTTTAAGAATTGACTTCTCAGAAATAATTCTAAAGATGCAAGTGCTCAAGTTGTTAAAAAAAATGCTATTTGCTCAAGAATCTCTCTCGTACATGAGTTTTGTACTTCTTGTATCTTCACCTTTTGTTAATTTTTTGTTCACTTTGTTTCATATTACTGAAAGATACGTGATAAACAGCTGCTGTCCAGGAAATAAAAAAACTTTAACAACTGTTCTCCCATCTCATCAAAGACTCCTATAATAAGGCTTCTTTCACCTAGTCCTCCCCCTTCTGTTCAAAGCAGAAGGACCTAAACCATGTGCATGACAGTGTTCATTTTTGCTCCCATGCAAAGCCCTGATGAGAGTAGGGGAAAATATCCCTGTGAAGCAAGTCTGTTTAAGAGATCTATCTTTTGGGGAGAAATAATGATATAATACATCAAGAAGGCTGAAAATACAGATTTATTAAAAAAATTTTCTTCCTGCTACAGTCACAGCTTGTGAAATTAGCCTGGAATCTCAGCTAACTTTTCTTTCTCAGTTTTCTTTTCCAAATTTCTTTAGAATTTACCAGCAAACATCCAGGAGGTTTCTTAATGAAACAGAATCTCAGACTTTCTACAGTTTTGGTTTTTTTTTTTTCCTCAGAATTTCTACAGTTTTGGTTTTTTTTTAATTTCAAAATTTAAGGCCTGAAGATATTGAGAAGAGATCCAAGGAATAAGGCCCCACATTAATGTTAACTGATATATCTCAGCTTTTTGCTTTTACTAAAAGTTTTTTAAAAGTTCTTAAGTCAAGATGTACAGCTTGGAACCTTGGTCTACTCACTGGTTATGTGAACTACCGTGGGAATGACAATTTCTCAGGCAATAGTACTGGTTGTAAATGGTCACATAAAGAAAAAATTGAAGCATTCAGTTTATTATATATTATATGGGATGAATGGAGTGATATAGTAGATCATGGTGAACTGTGAGACAATTTATTTATCCTTTTTCATTAAAATTTGATATGTAGTCATAACTCACAGCAGGCAGAATGAAGTTTCCTAGTTTACAATAGAGCATCCTCCATATCTCATATTTTAAAATAAAGAAGGATTTACTGCAACCAAAACATTTCATTTAAGATCTCCTGAATAACATTTGGATCAAAAAGATAAATACAGTCATTAATCAATATTAATTATTATTTTGGTACACATATTGGTCAGCTTAAGCTAAATGCAGCAATTTAACATGCTAAATGACACTGAACAGTCATTTATGCTGCTCTATATCTTGGGCCATAGATAAAAATAAACATCCATTTCAGTTTTCCTTCTGTAATCTCCCTGGAATATCTATCAATAGTATTTTCTTCATCTGCTTAGTGTCTGTAAGACACTCCTCACCATGACATTCGATGATCTATCTAGTCATAATTGCAAAAATAGTAACTCTAAAAAATTACATGCTCCCTCCTGCCTGAATCTCCAGCAGAAATGTTAAGTATTCTGATGTTTTTACCCCTAAATAGCATCAATTAAAAGGAAAAAAAAATGAACACCTCAAGACAGATGAATGAATGAATGAATAAAGGAAAGAAAAAATATTTTCATTCAGAAATTTTGTCACAGTGTTAAGCAGGAATTATCATGTAACTTGTGTCCCAGCTAACCCTCAGTGGCTGCACTCACATATTTACCTCTCACTATTTTGCCAGTGCTTTCTGTGAAATAAGAAAAGAAAGAAATGTTTGCAGCACATCACTACAGTCACCAGCCATGACACCCTGCAGAAACATAACCTTTTCTATAATAGGAATAAGCAGCTGGTTTAAAAACATGTTTTTTAAAGAAAAGAAAAAAAAATTGTGAAAAGCACCTTCGTAATAAAAAATATAGCCTTCCATGACCCCTCTCATCCCAAGCAAACAATCTTAGCAGGAATTTTTCTACAGGTACACTAATGGTACATTACTTATGACCACTGCTCGAGACAGAATACTGAGTTAGGTAACACCTTTGACCTGACCCAGTACAGTTATTCTTCTGAGCAAGGCACAATGGAAAAAACCTAGAAGAGTACATAAAAAACAAAACAAACCCAAAAAACATAAAAAAACCCAAAAAGAAACCAGCTGAAGTACACAAAACCAAATATATATATATATATATAAGCTTGAAAACTTGCGGCAACTGTAATATCAAGATAATATACATAAATATATATTAAAATGATATAATAGTGAATGGATATTTCTTACAAGAAGGAAAATATATTAAAAAAGCCAAATCAGAAAGAAAACTAAAAAAAAAAAAAAATAAATTACAGGGTTTCTGAAATAATTTTCTTTCCCAATTTTGGTTTGAATGAAATTAAGCACATTTTCTTTCTGCAGGTTCTAATCAATTTCATCTTTCCTGATGAAACAGTAAACATGATTTTAACAGAATATGTCTCACTATAGCAATGCAAAAGTGGCATTTTTCAGCAGCAAAACCTTCTGACCAAAAAAATTCTGAAACCTTTTTAATATGCCTTTATATGAGAAGTGGCTGCATTTAGATGCAGGCACAGTGATACAGACACACAGCCTCAAACAGAACAGAAACTCTTCTCAGGTGTTTCCCCCAGTCATTAAGACCACTTCTCCAAATGTTCTACATGTAATGGCAGCAATCTATTATTAGCTCATTCTAGAATAACAATCCTAAACATTATTGCACTGAAATTGAACTAGTTGTTACTATTTCAATGACACCTTTAGTAGGTGATAATCAAGAGCAAGCCCGTTTTTACCTCCTTTTATTCTTCTTCAATATGCAGTCTGGATGAAATGTTTCTCCTTGTGCAGCAAGACCCACACAAAGCTTACTCACTTTGTAAGCCTTGCGTAAACCTATTTTCAGGCTTAATAATGAACAGGCTTTTCATAAGCTTAGTGAACAGGAGCAAAATTCAGCTTTTCCAAATGTGAGATGCCTGTGGAATAGAAATACTCATTTGCAGAGCAGCCTACGATCTTTCTGGAAATAATATACAGTTACACTCTGCAAACGAGATGCATTATCATTATGCTGATGAGAAGATCAAATATTTCTTTTTCTTCCATAGTCAAAATATTGTTAATGGATGATTTTCTGCCTGGAAGGACATTTTATTGAAATTATGTGCTGAGCCCACCACTCATTGACTGAGTAAGATGAAAACAAATGAAAAAAGAAACCTTCCTCAGAGTACTGTTTGGGGAAAAAAAAAAAAAAAAAAAAAAGAGAATCGGGAAACTGGAATGTTCATTCTTATTGTGCACCATATCTCTTTTGTCTTTCCTTTTCAATCTTGTCATGTTGGATCATGTGTTCTTCAGAGCAGTGACTTTTTAAATAGCTATTTGAGTAAGGCTTGGTAACAATGATCTATATTTCTAGTTGTTCCTTAGGCAGTGTTACAGTACCAATGGAAAAAAACAGAAAAGATGCCTCCATCCAAATGCATAGCCATGCAAGCTGCAATTTTCAGGGCTACCATTACATTTCTGTAAGAGCTTGGCAATTTTTGACTTTTATACTTTCAGACTTCAGTTTTGTTTTCTTGTTTCTTTGATGTGTTGCTGTTCTCTATTTGCAGAGTTATCCTGGACAGTTTATATTAGTTAGATTAAACAATATTATCAGTTAAAAGATTATTTTCTATAATTTTAAATGCATGATACATGAATTATTCTGTCAGTTGAAAGGCTGTACAGTGCCTTTTTTAGCCAAAGTCATAGTCTTGATGATGATAGTGAGCTATTAAATTTGTTTAGGCAGTGACAGAAGGAAGAAAATAAGTATTATAATGGAGGGGAACAATCTCACCATACCTACTTCTGGGTATTACTGCCAGTTGAAATATGTGGAAGGTGGCCCAGCTTGGGTCACCTAGTACTTGGGTACCTTTACTTCAGGATAGTGTACTTCAGACAATATAAACCACTTTCAGACTGATGTTACAAGTTCCTCCTCACTTCCAAGCACATCTCCAATTCAGTTCTAGTTCCACAGTCACACTGTGCCAATCAGACCCTCCCAGGTCATTGAGGAAAGCAGTAACAACTCCTGGGCTATTTTTCACTTTCAATTGCTGTTATGGAGTGTTTGAAAACTTGATGAATATCAGAGTGCATTTTAACATAATACTCAGGAGCTGAATAAAACATAGAGATAGAGAAGACCGATTGATACGAATGACATATCTCTGCTATCTATTAGAAAGACTGCATACACAATAGATTTTGTGGTTGGAAAAAAGAACAGGATGACTCTACTAGAGCCATTTGCCAGCTGCTCAGTGAATAGGTCAGAGGCATAAGAAAGATAGCTTCCCTGTTAAAAGTGTTAGTTGCATTGCTCATTCATCATGCACACTCATCTTGTTCTGGCTCCCTGTAACAGCAGAGACTGAAAAAAACAGCTCAGTCTTGATTGCCTCCAACTTCAGCTTTCCAGTGAAACCATGACTTTGTTTTGATGATGTCATAGTCTACTGAAATTTCATAGTCTGCATTATTACTGCAGATCAGGATTGAGAAATGTCTTGAGATCCTCGTTTTGATGGAACATCCAGTAGGATACACAGTCACTTCTCCATTACGTTGTTATCTCTCACATACATCTTTTCTTGAACATACATGGCTCTGAAACATATTTTATCAAATGCCATGTACAGAATTCTACTGAGCCTATAAGTACAGAGAAATAACTGTGTAAGCCAACTTTCCTGCTTGCTTGGAGAGATGAAAGGGAACAGCTAAACACCCTCCCTGTTCCCTCACAGGAATAAGTCAAAACAGCTCCTATCAGATATGTGCCTTCCAAAAAAATCCACGTGCAGCTCTAGAGGCACAAGTTGCGTATCTCTGATTTAGTCAGTTCTTCCATCTGCAAAGAACCCAAAATTCTTTACAAACTTTACAAGAAGTATTTCATCCGCCACCGAAGTGCAGCCGCCTATGGAATGAAATTTGGCAGCTGTTTAACAGAAAACATAAATCCTACACAATAGTTTAGGGGAAGAATTTTTAAAGAATAGTGCAGATGGGAATGTAGAGAGGTAGAATATAGTAACATAAACTTGTTGTATATTTAGGCAGGAGACGCAGGTTGGCCAAAACAACCAAAATTTAAAAATTATAGTATCACAAAACATGTCAAGCATTTTTATAATATGTTTCAGAGAAAGTTACTTTGTAAATGTTTGAAGAGTACTATTTTTGTTTGTTTCCTTTTTTTGTTCCCCCCAGTATGTCTATTTTAATCACTCTATCCATCTGCACACTAATTGAGAATGAAGCAGCATCAGTGCTCAGAGACATCACCAGCCATGAGGTAAAATAATCTTTCAGTACACAAAAATGCCATCACTTCAAATAGAAAAGATTCACAGCATTCCCAAAGTTGAAAACCAGGTCTGTAACACTCATCCACAGATGTAGTGTTTCAGTAATATAAAATTCTTATTTTTACCTCTCCAGGGCAATATTTTTAATGTTATGTTTCCATAAAATAAAACTTGAAAAAGCCTCAAATGCAATAAGTAATTTAATTCTGGAGAAATTGTACAGGAAAAGAAAAAAGAAAGGGAAACAAAACTTTGGATTTTCTTATTCTTTGTTAGTTTCTTTATGAGACCCTTTAGGAACTGTGTACGTTAGAAAGCACCAGAACTGCATCTATGCTGCTATGTTAAATACTCTCAGATTCCCCTGTTGCCGAGGCCAACTGGCATGAAACAGCTTGGATGTAGATTATTAGATTATATTAGCATCCAAATGATTGCATTCCATTTGTATATGTGGCCTATGCAGACTCCCATCTTCTGCAAAAGGGTTACCTAGGACAATGAGTCAAAGCAGAAATAATTCTAGACTTCTAATACAATAAATTATTTCAGGGTCTGTCTATTTTAATAGTGTAGGTGTCATCTAGAAGAAGCAGCAGCAATTAGTATCAATAGCTTAAAAATAAAACACATTTGCAGTATTTTGAGAGACAGACTGTCTAAGGGAAGCTGAATAGTAAAGCATAGAATACATTGGTGAAGTGGTTTTTCCCTTTAATAACTGTAAAGGTTGTTAAATGCATGTCATTTAACAGGTCTAGGAAAAACAGTATAGCATTAGAAAGTTGACTCTTCCTTTTTATAGTTCTACTGGAGTTTGTGTGTTTTGGGGAAAAAATCCCAACACTGAAAAATACTGTCTGAAGCAACGACCAGTACTAGGCCACATTGAATGGTCTAATAAAGTGCATCCTTTTCTCCCTATTCCATTTTGCCTCCTTTTCACCTTCCAGACAAAAATGCATTCAAACATTGTACATCTGCTCTCCCCAGCCTGGTAGGATTCTTTGGTACTGTGTAAAGCACCAAAGTACTCTATAAGTGAGGAGGCATTGAGATGTTGGACTGTGTTCAAACCACTGAGTAGTTAGGAGCCATGTAAAGCACAAACAGAAAATATTAATGTGTTTTGGGATTTTTAACTTCCCCAAAATTACATTTAAATATATGCTGATAGCTCAGAACTCTGTAAATGAAATACTCTAAGCAGGAATATCTAGATGCTTCACAAAGGTAAATCAATTATTAGTTTATGTTTCTCTTATAAGAACTTTCAGTAGTTTTCCATATCACTAAGAAGAGGGAATAAAATGTATGTATGGATTTTAAACAACTTTTCTCACTTAAACCTTTGTGGACATTATTCAAATAGAGAGCACTGGGAAGTGATGGGATTTCATGTCACACATCGTGCTATGAACTACGGCCATTAAAAAAAAATCAATGCTGAGAAGGACAAGGTCACTTAAAACATCAGTTAAAATGCATGGAAATTAGGTAAAACTTATCTCAGTAAAAAGTGTTCAATAAATTAAAAAACTAAACAAAGCCCTAACAGCTAAGAAAAGCTGTACAAGGAAGAAGTCTGTATAGCAAGGAAAGGAAAGTTTCCACTTCAGTATTTTTATTAGTGTCTTGTAAACTGCTTCAATACACTGCTTAATTATTGCCTCCAATACAATGAAGCTATCTGCCCATACACAGCAAGAGCATTAAAAAGCAAAGTAGTTGGAAAAGTATTTTGATTTTCATGGGTTTTTGAAGATTGCATTCAGTTTTTTGTGGGTTTTATATTAGGCATTTTATTATAATAATGGATGGTAATTATGTATCTTCTCCACAAATTGATCATAAATACCCAATAGCTAACTTTTCCCTGCTCACTAATGATGATGTATGGTCCTTTTGTTTATGATAATTCATTTATATCATTGAGGCAAGTGACACATGAGATGATTCTGAAACTTAAAGCTAGCACTGTAAATAGGTAAATTAGCTTTCTTAAAAATGTGACTCAAAAAAATATGCAGTTCAGTATTTGCTAGTGCCTGTCTAGAAACTCTTGAATTGTAATGTTAATAAAATAATAGTGTGTCTATTTGATGTACCAGCCAAAGCAACCCTGTTGTTTGCCAGAAGGACAGGTACTAACAAATGTTTTACTTTTCTTCAGCAGAGTGATTACTGCTCAGTGATTACCTGACCTTTGCTTTGAAGTTTGTTTTGGGGGTTTTTCTGGAACATAATGCTGATGATGTTGGGTAGAGAAGATTTGATTGGCCTGCTGAGAGGAAACAAAATTTAAAAACTGGTGCAAAGAGTAAGAAGATGCCCACTCCTTCCACACTTTTTGACGTTAAGCACTAAGCTGCTGTTCTTTCCTTGCTTCTGAGGAGATTCAGATGCTCAGACTCACCAGTAGCGAGGCATCAGTGCACAGCCATCCTTCCAAAAAGGAAACTCTGGCATGACCTGCGTGCAGCTGAGCACCAGGAATCTGTGAGCAGCCTGTCATTTTGCTTACACAGCTTGTTGAGAATGAGGGATTTAAAATAAATGGAGCCAACATAGGCTGGTAGTTTAAGGAGGAAAGGTTGGTTATTGCCAGAATTTATGGTACAAAATGACAGTCTATGCCAGTATTCCAGAGATGATCATCCCTTGCCAAAAAGTGCAATGGGCCCACATTAGAGCCTCTCAATACTATTTCTAGGAAAAGCACTTTTTACAGAGGGACTGGACAGGCTGTACACAGTATAATCATGGTGGGTAACAAAAGTGTTAAATCCTTCTTTCTGAAGAAAACCCGCTCTGACAAAGACAACCTGCTATCTACTCTTCTCCCCTATGACTTGCACAACCTGAAATCTAGTGTGATACCGCTCACAATACTCTGGCCCTTTCTTAGCAGCCAGAATGCCTTCACCTGACACAGAAGCAGAAATTTCTATACAGTGTCACCTAAATACAAATCCATGATGGGGACCTACTGCTACAGAATTAAATATACCTCAGAGGGGGTCTTTTTAGATTCCTCTCTGGAATTTCTCTGTCCTTTCCACCGAGAACATGTGTTGCATCAGAGAAATTCTGAGAGATAAAGAAACACAGAGTGTAACTACTGGGAAGAGCTTAAAGAAATCAGTCCTGTGTGGAAAATATAAGCGTCAACAAGGAGTGCCTAAATCCTTATTAGTCTGTTTCAGAATGACTCCTTGAAGATGATATTCACTTAAAGTTAAAAATATCAGTGGGGATAAACAGTTTCTGTTTTGATGCATTAAAAAGCCTGTAGGCTCCTGACACATTCAGTTGTGTGGGGTGGTAGGAAATCTGTAGCAAGACGAACCTCTTTTAGGGCACGGCGCTCCAAGGTCCAACCAGGTGTTCCAGCAGAAACTCACAAATAGTGCTCTGAGTCTATAGCTCTCAGGGCTGACCAGCCTAGACCGGTGCTACTGCTCCAAAACTGGCTCACTCCCTCCCTGGCTTCCTCAGGTGTGAGCTTTATTGGCCCCCTAATCCTGCTCATGCGCAGTAGGGGCCCACCCTAATCAGGCACAGGTGGGCTTAACACAAGCTCACGCCCACTACCTGGCAGTTAGTGGCACCTGGTTGCCTCATTTCACTACAGAAATCCCACTGTTATGTATCTGCCTGGAGGCTTCAGGGGTATGAGCCAGCAGGCCCTGATGTGGGATAGGTCATTGAAGGTTTTGTTGAGCTTGTATGAGCATGATCACACCCACAGTCACTGCACTACAAATTAAGCCTGAATTCTTGTTTACCTAAGTAAAGACTATGACACAACACCTTAAGGTTTCAGTGGTGAGCTGGGACATACCCTTGTGTCTTATGGGCATGCAGAACAGGTTACACTTCCAGGCAAAGCTCCCAGTGTTGTCAGCTCCAGTGGGAAGCTGGTAGCTGAAAGTTGAAGGAGGACAAGGACCAGCTTTCCAGCCCTCATCTTGGCCAGCTTTGGTTGGGAAATGTCTGCTTGCTGCCAGTAATGTCCACACTCCCTTCATTCACAGCTGCCTCTGTGCCAGCTCAGCTCAACCTAGGTTGAACTCATGTGGTGGGGGCAGCTGGGGAGATAGATGAGGTGGCACCTCCCATGTCCCCTTCCTTCCCCAGAAACAGGGGTCCTCTGAGTCTTATAGTGGGGACTGGGGTGACACAAGACATCAGCCTTACTGGATTGCCAGACAAATGCTGAATAAGCTTGAGACTGAAATCCTTTGCTCCTGTGGATATATCCTTCATCTTGCAGTTGAACTGTTCCCCAGAGCAACAAATCAGCAGCTGGTGATAAAGAGGGCAGCTGAGGAGAGATAGAAGCATGAAGGCACCAAGGCTGAAGGAACTGGTAGCTGTCAGAATTTGACACCAAATACCTGTCCAACATGAACCTCTGACCCAATATCCCTCTTCCTTCCCAGTCAGCAGGAGGCACTGAGCAGCCAGACAGCCATCACTTTTGGTCTGGGGCCAAAATGCATCAGTCAGCCAATAAGTGAGCGTTACAAACAAAATCTACTGGACTAACTCTAGGATATATATTTTCAAAGTTCATATTTATAGTTTGCAAACTCTGTCTTTCAGATAGCAAGTCCTAGTAGCACCAGAAGCTGTTGAATATTCCAATCAAACACAAAATTAGAACAGGATTCTGTGCCACAAATACAAAGTAAAGCCATCTGCCAAATTTCTAAAATATCTCACCTAAAGGTCTGGTAATTTCTCTTGTAACATGAACATAATATACAGCTTGCCCCTGAAGAAGCAGCCTCTGCTGTGTTTATTAGATTTTATAGTAAATCCTAATCATTGAAAGACTATCTTCACAACTATGGGTTGCTTTAAAGATGACAACTTGTCCAATTTTTTTTTTGTTTCCAGAGAAGGGACAACATTTTTCTATTATTAGTTCATTTTAGGTCACTGGAGAACTTCCAAAGACATCTTCCTTTTCTGTCTTGTAAACTCTAAGAGTTAAGTAAGTATTCTCAAATAAGCACAATTTACAGTATGTCAGCTTAAAATAAAATCATAACACATTTCTAAATTGATAGAAATTGCATAGCACCAAATGAGGAATAGAGATTTTTATCCTCTCATTTATACATGCTTGTCTCTCTGTCTATAAACATATGTTTGCACATACTGTGTATTGATAGATTAACATATAAAATTACAACACTGCATTTGCAACACTGTACTTAAAGTTGTGTCTGCATTTTTACTTCAGGGGTTTATATCTCAGCTATAAAAAAATCCTCTCTAGGCTGAATCTTGGCAAAGATTGATAACCTAAAAAATATTATTTTCCTTATAGAAAAATTAGGAGAAAACATTAAGACAATAATCTCATTCTCTTCACAGTGTCGACAGGATCCGTGGATGGAACCAGAATGCATTTTCGTTGGTAACTCAACCAGAGCCAAGAGAACAAATTTTCACTATTATGGACTTAGGTCATTTAGCTTTGGGAGTCAAATTCTGCATCCCCTTAGCCACTAATGTGCTCTGTGTTCTTCCTCTGGCTTTAGCAGCTTAAAAGAAAACATCATTTACTTAAACCATTTAGCAGAAATCTGTAAATGTTCATTACTAAGAATCCTAGTCTGAATTTCAGTGAAAAATGGAAGAACAGATTCAGAAAATCAGACTGGGATTTCACTGTCAGAGATGGCTAAAGACTCAAAAGCAGCTAAGGCTCAATGCTAGCAAATGTGATGGGATAGCAACCTCACTCCAGCCAACAACTGGAGTTGATTTTAGAGGGTCTTTATAAAAACTCTAGGAGGAGGAGAGATATGGGACAATCAACAAAGCAATGGCTCTACAGCATTTCCCATGAGCTGGCTCATTTCTTCAATTATTTATCCCATTCTTTCATCACTTAGAAGGTGCTTATAAGAAAGATGGGGACAGACATTTTAGTAGGACATGTAATGATAGGACAAGGTGTAATGGCTTTAAACTAAAGGAGGGGAGATTCAGATTAGCTACAAGGAAGAAATTTTTTACAATGAGGGTGGTGAGACACTGTAAAAGGTTGCCTAGAGAGGTGATAGGTAGCCCCATCCCTGAAAATATCAGTGTCAAGGTCAGGTTGGACGGGGCTTTGAGCAACCTGGTCTAATGGAATATGTGTCTGCCCATGGCAGGGGGGTTGGATGAGGGTGATCTTCAAATCTCACTTCCAACCAAGACCATTTTATGATTCTATGATAATATGATTTGATGATTCTGTCCTCTAGGCATATTACTTACAGACACTGGCACTGTGTCAAAGAGATGAGATTGTTCCTTTATTGTATCTACCCAAATTGCAATAGCCTATGAAATTAAATGATTTGCTGACTTTTATACAAGCATTTCTGACACCAGAGCTTAATTAGTTCAAAGGAAGCAATATGGGATGTTGGATGAAAAGTTTGATCATCATAACGAACAAAACTGAAATTCATTTGGGAGAGCACAGAAAAACCTGGTAAGGATTAAGTAGGAATAGTGTATCTCACAGGAATACCATGTGACAAAATATGTCACCCTTTGATAGAGCTTCTGCAAGCAGCCTGCCTGGGTTACAATAACTGCATTTCAATCCAAGATGACAAATGAAATAGTATGTTCATCCTATGATATATATTGTAACTTGGGCAATGGAATGTTTAGGTGAGGGAGGCTTCTTTCTATAAGAACCCAGTGAGAATCTTCCCATAAAGCAGAAGGATGTGAGATAACTATGTGACAGGCATCATCAGCCTTCACCAGATGAAAATGGGCTAAGGCCCACTTTATACCATTTCAGAGCCCTCTGCAATGAGGAGGGCAGAGTGGCTGTTCTGATATTCAACTTTCACTCATGTCACTTCACGCATAAAGGATAACTGGTAGAGGTGTATTTAGGCTTAGAGCACAGCATGAGAATAGACAGCTACAGGCAGATACATCTAAAGCTGCCCCCCCCATGCTTGAGCTGGAGACTGAGATTTCCTCAGAGCAGATCTTTCTGTGGTCCACATTGGCTGGAGAAGGCCAGAACAGACTTTACTCAGTGAAGATCACTGTGTGGGCCACAACACGTCCTGGCTGACACAGTATATCCTGCATTGCCCTTCATAAATAGATATTCTTTTTTGTGTTTTGCTTGCTCCTAGCAAGTGGTATAATTGCTGCTAGAGTGGACTGTAGGCAGGCTCAGTAAAATGCTGCTCATAACTAAGTATGAATAAGGTATGTTCTTCTAGATGAGCAGAGGTATTGATAGAACAGAATTGCTTATTTAAGTAAATAGCGTTTCATCGCTTTCCATAAAACATTTCATTCATCTTCATTTAACATCAAACTCTCAAATAAATCTGTGTATCTAATGTATTTTAATTAAGCAGAGGACAGGTGAAGAGTTTTTCTTTCAACATCTCCAGTTGCACTCTGCTGCTCTAGTCAATGAAAGTGAAAATGTAAAAGCACGCCTTCATTATTAACACTAATTTTTACTTCATTTTCATTTTTGCTCTCCAGAATGGATTGTGGTGCTATGCATCTGGGATGGCTCAATGTGGGAAGGAAGAAAACTAGAAAACCCATTCATCCCAAGAGGTAGAACAGCTCTGTTCAATGGTATCTGTGTTTCCTAGTTCCTTCCCAAAGATTTTTAACCGTCCCATTAAAAATGTAGGCAGCTTATTAGAATATGGGTTATCTGACCTCACTTTTCTACCCTCCTCACTTCACGGTTGCCATTCTAAGATTTCCTGTGCAAATGATACAAGATATCTTCACAAGAGAGACATACCAGAAATGCATAATTTCTGAATAGAACTGGCATTCTGAAAGAGAACTTTCTTCAGGCATTTCTGTGCTGACCATCAGTACTTAGGATGCAGCCCAGGTTACAGTTGGCTTTCTGGGCTGCAATTGCACATTGTCAGCTATTGTTGAGCTTCTCATTGACCAACACCCTCAAGTCCTTCTCATCAAAGCTGTTCTTAATCCCAAAAAGGCTGTTTCTCCTCCCAGCCTATGGGATTTGTGCTCAGTACTGCAGGAGTACTGCAGTTTCTGGGAAATAGTGATTTTTATCTTCAAGTACTTTAAAAATGGATCTTCCAGCACTGCAGTCTGATCTTCATGTGTGAAAATGAGGCCTGTGCAGAGTGCTTTCAGCTTCAGTGCAGTTTTGTGTTCTGACTCAAAATGCTCATTTAACTACATCAGGTTGCAAGACCAGTGACTTTAACAAAATACACAAAGGAATAAAGCCAGGACCAAAGAAATGCATTTCTGATGTGAAATATAGCATGCTTTTAAGAGTGGTCATCATGATTGCGTGGCAGTTTTGGAATGAAGAGTGCTTTTCCAGTTGAAACTAAAAAGCAATTTTAAACTCTTGGAGGTGGAATGTTGGCTTAGCCTCACTTAACTTAAATATATATATATATATATATCCCCAGCACTTTTTCCTAAGTGATCATAAAATCTTTATGTGTCATTGTAAGACAGCACCTCTAACAGCAGAGTGGCCCCATGACACAATTCTGGCACACTAGTTCACTGAAATAATGCCCAATAAAGTTAGATCATCAAGATTGTTTCCTGCATATAGCACTTGAGCATTCCCTGGAGCTCTGATCCATGAACTGACCCAGTCTAATCCTACTTAGCTTTGAGATCAGAACACATGGGGTAGATGGCATGCAGTCAGATTCTTGGGAGATAGAAATGTTTTCTCTGCCATCAGTCCCAGAAAATAAAGTTGTGTCCTTGCTCCAAAACAACATTTTGCCTTACAGGACTACAAAAAGTTAAATACAATATTTTATGTTTCTTGTATGTTATTATTTGGAAGAGTTATTTTATGTCTCATTACCTTAAAATAGCTGATTATGATACAACTCAAGATAGTAACTCTCTAAAACCAAAAGGAAAAAACACTTCACAAAGAGAACGCAATAAACCTACATTTAGTATTCTTTCCTCTGAAACTGCCTAATTTTTTTTCCCTTAAAGAGAAGGAGCAAAAACTTCCATCATCTCAGTAAATCAGTACATCACTGCATAAGATGTGCAAAGCTCTCCAGTGGTTCTAAGTTAGAAATTAGACATAACTATGCTCCCTTTTGGCTCCACTCTCCACTTCTGTTTCCTTGGTTTGTTTTTTTGTCCTTTTTCCTTCTTTTGTTTTTCCCTTCTGCATTAAAAAAAAAAAAAGTCAGATAAACAGCTACAAGAGAAAATTAACCTCAGATTTGCCACCTAGATATTCTCAGTAAACTTTACCTAACCTTGTATCCCTATGCTGGAGAGGTATCAGTTGTTCTAGAGTGATGCTGGTTGACTCCATAAATCATTCTCAGAAAATTCTCCATTATATGTTCTCACCAGGGTAGGCTCATCTGCAAGTGATTGACAACAACTCAGCATTCATTTGGTTTTTTTGATTTATTTAAATACATTCATTATTGCTCACATAGCACAATGATGTGTATTAAAAATAGATGATACATAGCAAATCCTAGCAGTTCCATAAAATTGTAAATTATGATGTGCTAACTTTGCTGCAATGAATAGTTGCATAATGCATTCATTGTGCCTTTCTGAACAACTACGGAAAGATATTTCAAAGTCCACCTCATAAAAAAGGGTCTGTGTTTGTGGTAAAGAGAGGGCTAAAGGCAGGTGAGTACTGTTTTCACTGGAATAGGGCTATCACATCATCTCACTGCCACTCTGTTAGACCAGTCTGTCAATCAATCAGTCGTTTAAGAATCTCACACAGAAACCATCACTAAACCCGGGTTATTTAGCTCTTACACCCATTTAAAGCACCATTACGCCCTTGTAGTTAGCTTCAGTTATGCAAAATATATATCCTATATTTTGCATGCAAATAGCAAAGGCAGGAAGTTAATAATGCTATTTATAAAACAAAACAGCCCTAATGTTAAGTGAATGGCTCTCGGCCATGGTTCAGCCAGGTAATGAAACATGTGCCTGGATTTAAGCGCATGAATCACACTATCGATTCAAAAGCACTCTGCAGGTGCCTACAGTTCAGCACGCACTTGAGTTGTCTGATGGATCAAGGCCTCCATCACTTACTATAATACAGACAGGTGTTTGTCAGGGAGGATTTTATGACAGTGTGCATCCAAGGACTCTGTGAGTGAAAATCATGGCAAAAAAAAAAAATTAAAAAAAATGCAAGGAGTAGTATCGCTTGCCAGCTCTGTCTCACTATGGCACGAGTCCTTTGGAGGGGACTGTGGTGCTCCTCTTTAGAGGAGACTTTAGTATGATCTGCTGCTGATGGGCCAGGGCAGTGGGAGGTTGTCTGCAAACTTGCTGAGTGACACCAAGTTGTGTGGTGTGGTGTGGCCACACCACATAAGAAAAAGAAAAGAAGCGTGGCCAGCAGGTCAAGAGAAGTGATTCATCACCCTCATGAGACCCCACCTGGAGTACCAGGGCCATTTCTGGAGCCCCTAACACAGGAAGGACATGGAGCTTTTGGAGTAAGTCCAGAGGCAGGCCATGAAGATGATGAGCGGGCTGGGGCATTTCTCCTGTGAGGACAGGCTGCGAGATTTGGGGTTCTTCAGCCTGGAGAAGAAGAGGGTCTGAAGAGTCCTTATAGTGTCCTTCTGTTACCTCAAGGGGCCTTCAGCCTTCAGGAGAGCTGGGGAGAGACATTTTACAAGGGTATGTAGTGATAAGACACAGGATAATGGCTTTAAGGAGGAAAAGGGTAGATTCAGATTAGATTATAAGAAGAAATCATTTTCTGTGAGTGTGGTGAGACACAGGACCAGGTTTCCCAGGAAAGTTGTGGCTGCCCCCTCGCTGGAAGTGCTCAAGGCCAGGTTGGATGGGGCTTTGAGAAGCTTGGTCTAGTGGGAGGTGTCCCTGCCCATGCAGGGGGGTTGTAACTAGATGAAGGGAATGAGAACCTCCCTTGCAACCCAAGCCATTCTGTGATTCTATGATTCTGTGAGGTGGCTTTTTTTCCTCTTGCCTTGCAGCTTCCTCTCAAACACACTGAGTTGTATATGGATCTGCAATAGCACCTTCCTTTCAGTAGTTTCTTTCTACAAGTTCATTTGATTGTGGCACCTTAAGCCACCATAGCAGCCTCCCCAGGGGCACAGCATGCAGGCACGAATATGCAGCTTGGTGTAAACTCACTGCAGCTTCTCACTAGAGCCAGAAGGAAAAAGCTGTCAGTCATCTGCGTGCTCCCTGCACAACAATGCTTTAAAATACACAAGCTTGACTCCATATAAAATTACACCTTAATATATATTTTAGACATTATAAGGGGAACACGTGGCAGACATTACAGAGGGGCTCCTCATGCGAGACTGTTTTGCCAAAGTACTGTTTGTAATCTTTTCTGCAACTGAGGGAACACGAGTTTTTTTATTTCATTTATATGTATGCAAAACTGTAAATGCCCAGAACCTTTGGTACAGCACAGACCAGTCTGGACACTTGGCTGTTAAGCCCAGACTCCCTCCAAGCCATGAACTTCTTCAGAGGAAAAACGGCTCCTTTAAGAGGGAAGGATTTAACCCAAGCACGAGCAAACACAAAGCATTGGAGCATGCAGACATAGCTGGTGAGTAAGCAAACAAAAGAAGGCCTCCTGAGCAAAATGTGTTTTAATTTGATATTTGTCAAAAAAAGAGGGATAAGGGATTTAGCTGGTGTGTAAGTATTAAAGCGGAGGATGAAGGAGAATAGCAGGCTAAAAGTTGCGAGCTATTTCAGGTCTGGATGAAGTAGATGGGAGGAAGAGTTTGAAGGGAGGTGGGGGTAAAAGAGAAGGGACTGGTGAAGACAAGTCCAGCATAAACCTCTGGAATGTGCAGTACATGGGATTCACGACTGAGTAATTCAATTGTGATACCCTTGGATACCCTTGGAAGAATTTAAGTTGGGGGACTACCAAATCTATAAATAAGGGACCTCTCTAACCAATATTTCCATTGCTCTTTTAACTGGTTTCAAACTCCTCTGCCTCCCAGAATGGGAGAACACTAAATAGTTAATGCTCTGAATAAAACATCTTTCCAGCCCACTTGTGATCAGTATGCACTGAAATGTGTCTGCTCAGACAATCCCTCTGACCTGAGGAACACACAGTGCATTTATTAGCACTCTGTGCTACTGTCCAGGGTAGAAAAAGTTCTGCTGCTTCTACTTAAGGTAACGTGAGGCTTCATACTCTTCATTGCCTGACCTCAAACTCTACGCTAACAAGCTTTCCAGTTTTCCACCCCATGTTAGTTCTGATTTCCTTGGAAAAACACAAACAAACCAAACTGAAACAAAAAACAACCACACAAAACCCAACCAAGCTGTAGAAGTGAAGAAAGCCAGCAAAATCTTGGTAGACCTCTGAAAAGAGCGAGCAACCTCAGTGGGTTTTTGGGGGTACCAGCATTCTCATTATTTGCTCCAAGGTGCCCTAAGGGAACAACAGGAGCTTCTCGTGTTAGAGGAAGTTGTCTGTTAAAGCAGGAGGAGTGCTATTTTGCTGAACAGCACAAACCAACACAAAAATAGTGTTTACAAAGAACTTCAGATGCTTTCCTATAAATCTGGATGTGCTTAAAAAATCCCATAAGGGTTTTAAAAAAATCTAAATGTGTTTTCTCAAGTAACTATTTAAAGCATATTAGAGTTTATTTAATTGCATTGGGATTTTTCAAAGCATATCAGGGCAAAACAGTAGAGTATAGGCCTCAATATGCTAATTATTAGCAAGCTAGACCCCTGAAATAAACCTGCTACACTTCATTAATCAGACAGTAATTGAATTGGCACGGTAGTTCTGTGCAAGCTATATGTAGATTGAAGCATCAGTCCTGCCAACAGAGAGGGTAACTTTCTCCACACAAGTATTTGGAGGATGCATTAACATTTTTTCAGTGGGCAGTTGGCCTTTATAATTCATACTTTCCTGCATGGAAAAATCTCACATTACTAAACTCAGTGAATTATTGCTCATGCTGAGACAGTCTTTCAGGTAAGTACTTTTCAATGACCAGAAGTTCAGCTCAGTGGAAAAGAACAAATCAGAACTGATACACTTTGCTTTGTCATCTAAAGACATCTGCCAATTAATGTTATTATAAAATAATAGTGTTGAACAGGTGTTTCATTTACAACATTTATTTTCAACTGTATGAAAGCTAACTACCTGGGGATTTAACTGGCAAACAGCGACTACTTTTCTTACAGAAACTGAAACAAGAAAATTTCCAGCAGAACTGATGAAGTGGAATTCTGGATATTTATTTTCTATAGTCAGATCTGATAAAAGAGTTAACTGGACCAAAAGGAAACATTTTACTTATGAAATAATTACTTTGCATTCCTCCAGCTTTAGAAAAGAGAGCACATATTTGTGGTATGACCTTGGGCAAGTCACTTTGCTCCAAGGTGCTTTTCAGGGTAGCCAGCAGATGTTTAGAGCTAGGGGCCCAACATTTTCATAGCACTGGGTTATTCACTTCCAGTTTAAATCAGTGTCTGTTGGCACTCCAGAATTTCTGATAAGTCAGAGATAGAGATCTGCATCTTTAGATCCCTCATTTGACCTTCTGCCCTCACTTGCCTGCTCTTCCTGGAAGGGAATTCTGTGAGACCTTCCACAGGCTTCAAGTCAGATATCCATTTGAGCACATTCCTGGGCTGGATCCTTCATACTTGGTAGTCTTGAAGTTTCTTCTGCTAGATTGCTAATATTTCTTTAAAGAATTTGCTCTACACGCACACACATATATATACACATACAGAGATATATATTTATCTGTCTTTTAGTCGGTATTTTGTGCAACACTTTTATTAGAGGAAGAAAAGACACTTCATGACTTCATGACACTTCATGACACTTCATGAGCAAGCCCACCAAGTTTCAAATGAAAAGTGAGATTTAAGTTAAATTTATAAGGAACCGAAAATAAACATGTATAATAAAAATGATTGAGTATTTTTAATTTAGTATAAGCATTGCCATGCATACTAGCACATGCATGTGTGTGCATGCACACATACACACTGCATGCATTTCACAGTACCAAAACACTAAAAGCCTGTGATTAAGATGTGACTAATAAGCATCAGAGGGGGATAGGATGATTTTTAACATATAGTTGTATTAGTATATGCCTGTTAAGGCAACAGTAACAGATTAACATTATGTTAAATGGGAGAAACAGCTGTGATAGTCACATCATTTATCAGAGGAAGGTACAGTTCTTTGATCTAAGGAAAGCAAAGAAAATGACATAGTGTTTTTTTAACAAATAGTTTAAACTGATTTGATATTTTGAACTTCCATGCCTGTTGAGGGAAACATTATCCTTAGAGTTGGCTTGTTAACAAAAACTAGTGTAACACTTTGGGGAATATTTTCTCCAGCTATCTTATTTCTTCTAATCATTGTCCCCCTTTCACTGGAGAATTTCCCATTATTCAGCAACATATGGACCAAACATTTCTTCAGTAATCATATCTGAACAAAGTAATCATTCCCTCATTAACCAATTATTCCTCAGAATCAAATGAAACAGACAGATTTGCTAAGACAATTTCCTTTACTAAACCCCATGGAACTGTACCTTGTGCATACCCCATTCAAACCCTTTAATTCAAAGATCACAGCGTAGATGACGAAGAGGGATTCTTGCTTTACACTGACAATAAGTGATCTCAGGAGCAAGGTTAGGGATGGAATTAATACCAGATTAAAGAAAATGGCAATGTTAAAAGAGCAGTAATTACTGGCTAATATTAACCCTTTGTGTTCCATATTGTCCAATTTCTGTATGCTTATAGCTCAGAGTTCCATTCTATTCATTTTAAAGGAGCTTGAAGTACAGGGGGATAGACAGGCTCTGAAGGGGCCACCAGTCCATGCAATACTCATACACATCCCTCATGGAAAAAACCCAAGCAATCAAAAATAGTGAATTTCTATGTTGTATGAGGAAATGCACCATCATATAATGCAGTGGTACAGAAAAAAAACAGGCAAACTGTATCTGGTGAACCTTTAAAAAAAATCTGGCTACTTGTATTTCTAAGACAAACCTGATTTTGAAAGCTCCAAGTAAATTTTATCAAACAGGTATGTGTTTACTTGTTATACATAGTACTTTCATTACCACTTTCTCAGATACAATTAACTTTGTTCTTTGATAGCTTAGAAACTTCATTATACACCCACAAAACTAACAACGTAATGTTATCCTAGCTCCTTTCTTTTAAGTACTGAAATAGATAGTTACAAAATGAACAATGGACTCTCTCTTTAAGATATAGTCAAGGTTTCAGCATTTTTCAGTTCCTTTGTTTCTTGTCACTATTTTCAGACAAAAATACAACCTGAAAGTGTTTTGTAGGGATAGTCAGCTGAAAAACCAAATTCTTTAGCTTTCACTTGGCTAAAACTCCCAGGGACTGAATGTTGTGGCCAATATCTTACCATGAATTTGAAAAACTTTAAGATCTACTGAATTATCACTATCATTAGCTATTTCTGATTTGCAGTCCAGAGCTGGAAGAGGAAAACAAGAGCATCCACATTTTTCTCTAACACATGTACTAGTCTTCTTTCACCAGTAACCTGCAACTGAACAATAATACCCTCAGATCCTTTGGGAGCTTGAGATGCAGATCACTTCATACATTTTTGTTACTCACAGTAATGTTTATATTACTTGGAACTAACATTGCTGCCAGAATTGCCACCAAACCTGTCAATTTAACCTGTCAATTCCCCTCACTCTTAACAGTGTACCTATTGGACCATCTGTGCTTCTCTATTCTCCAGCTTGGTGGTAATCCCAAACCAGCAAGCTAGCTATAAACTAGTTCATTGGACATTAGCAGCAGCCCATCTGGGGTAACTTAAATTCAGTATGTGTTGCAAAATTTGAGCTAAAAGCGGTGTAAAATACTTTGTTAGCCTGTGCTGACCCTGGTGAAATTATCTGTATCTTTGAGTTTTAAGAGTCCTGAGCTTCATTGCCCCTGTGTGTTAATTCGTTTGCTGAAGCAAAACTTTTTGGACTGTGTTGCAAATTATGTATGCAGGAGACACTACTTACAAAGAGAAGTATGCTGATTATAATTAACCCATGATTATGTCCTTATTCAAGCTAAAAATTAGCTCACAGTTGGGACAGATATGCCCAAAATACCTTCCAAATTGTCATTCATATACCCAAATGATGTTTTTTCTTATTCAGATTATCATACTGGCAGGGTAAGTGTTCTCTTTTCAAAATTCTTAACCTGCTTTTATTTCTTTGTCTATAAATCAGAAGTCATGACCAGTAAGTCTTTCACGGGTTCCAGTAAGACTGTGAGATCTCCACAAACTTGTGATGACATCTGTCACTTTATTGTGAAACACTTTCTAAAAAGTTTTATTCTTTACCCCTTGTACTAAGGATCTGAACATTTGAGACAAGGCTCTGGGTTTCCTCTGTAATTTTCTGAATATTGGCATAAAATCACAGGTTAGCTATTTCATAGCTTTCACGTCCAAGGGATTATGAGAGGAAGTCAATCTAGGTGAAGAGCTTACACATATTTTTAAAATAAAAAACATTCACTTTCATTTCTGGAGTTAGACTCAGGAAAACAGATACAATAATCAATTCTCCTCATATTTAGAGATATATCACTTTATTACAGTGTTGTCTATGAGAGTTGCAATGGTTCAGTTTCAGTCATAATTTCTGTGACAAAAAAATAACTAGCCTTTAAGAATCCACTCAAGGATGAAATATGGTGAAAAAAAAGGCTTGTGCAAGAAAACAAATTCTCTCCTTTAAATAAAAGAATAACACTGGAATATGGGTTTTTATTTATTTTTCTCAAAGGTTTTTAAAAGAGAACAAATGAAAAAGCTTTGGAGGATTCATAGCTCTCCTTCTATACAATTTCTATTATTTAATATATATGTAGGTAATGACATCTCTTGTGTTTTTCTGACAAAATACTAAATTATATAGAAGCTTAATCCACACCCATTATTTTGTTATGCAAAGGGATTAGGTAGTAAGCAACGACTCTAGCAAAATCTGTTATTCATTTGGGATCACTGTAAAAATGTGGTGCTTTCTCTTTTCCAAAGCAAATGATTCTGTAAATGAAAACTTTCAGTCCCTTGCTTCCACAAAATGCAGACAACATATTCACTACAAAACAAAGGAAAAACCCTCCTGCTCACAATGGACAAGTATTGCTTATGAAACATTGATATTACAGATATTTATCCATGAGCTAGGCAACTACTGTTATACAATAATAATGCTTATTTGTCCAGAGTTGTTGTGGCAAACCAAGATCCCTAATTTGTAAATTAAGTGTTCTGAAAAACGTATTTCAATATGATAGTTTTAAATCCCTTGACATACATTTCCAAAAACTAACATAATGAGGACCTGGACATTTAAAACTTCCCCCATCCTCACACACACAGACTGGAAAAGCTCTAGGAGCATCTTTAGAGTCTCCCTGGAGATACACCCATATGTTGACAGCAGAAGCAAGCCACTGCAATTCTTCAGGCACTTACTACCATGTTCCTCCCAAGAATTTTGCTCCAGCTGTCCTATGCTGCCCTATTTGAGATACTCTTCTGCTTTCCAGCTAAGTGCCTCAGCAACTCTGGAAATGTCATCTTACCCAAAATGTCTATTGCCACTTGATTGTGTGACACCTGAACAAGTAATTACTCTTTTTTCCCCCCCAGCTTTTGAGCAAAGTATTCAGGCTTTTTTTGTATAGAGTGTGCATGATGTTACACTACCAGTTATTCTCTTTTCCAGACATTTTTTCTAATTTATCTCTTTTGCCTGCCCATTATAAGTTTTTATTTGTTTGTTTGTTTTAGTGAGACTAAATGTAGCTGTATTTTTTTCATAATTGAATATTTAAGCACATGGTGAACTTGACAGTGTGAGCATGGTCAGCCCAAAACAGTATTGAATTAGCTCC
Source organism: Heliangelus exortis (assembly GCF_036169615.1). Taxonomy (NCBI): domain Eukaryota; kingdom Metazoa; phylum Chordata; class Aves; order Apodiformes; family Trochilidae; genus Heliangelus; species Heliangelus exortis. The sequence continues at coordinate 61,879,884 of NC_092422.1, forward strand.
ATTTAGGGACCAGTAAATCCCAGAAGGATTGTCTCTTGAACATCAGAGGGTTTTTTTTGGGGGGGTGGAGTGTTCATTTACACCTCCCTCCCTGCCCTTCCTCCTCTGAAAAAAAAAAACAAAAAAAAAAAGAAAGAAAAAACAAAAAAAAAATGACAGTCAGCCAGTTGTGTCTGCAGCACAGATAGTGTGGAATGTGCATCCCAACCCACAAGGCAAGCAGGAGTGTAGTAGCAAGTTTATAGGGTGAAAAGAAGTGCCAGGCAAAGTCCCCCACTTGGCCCCAGAAGCAATATGTTTGCAGAGGAAAGACAATATAACTGAGCTACTAAGCCCCCTCTCATTGCAAGGCTAATTAGTTTAAGTGGTTTGCCAAGTAAATGCAACATTACTGCTTTTGGAGCTAGCTCAGTTAGATACTATTTTTGGAGTCCTCTCCATGTTAATTAAAACATATTTCACTGCATGTTGTGAACATGCCATTAGTTCCTCTTCTGTTTCTAATTAATGGAGAACCTTGACCATAGCTATGCATCATTATATTAAAATTTTATCTTTTGTCCTATAAATGGACACATTACAGGAATTAAATAAACAGAGCAACGCACAGGAATTTATCTGCCATTTCTAAGAAAACTTAAAAGCTTTTGATTCTAGAGGGCAGCTTAAAAGCTACAACAAGCAACAACCAAAAATTCTCATGCAGCCCTCTGCCCAGTAATCAAAGTCATCCTTCTGATTCTGTAGGGGCACCTGAACACAGCTGCTAACCTTGCCCAAATACCTAATGAGAATTCAGAGTAGGGTGTTTTAAGAAAGAACTTATTTCAGTTTGTTTCAGGCAATTGGTTTCAGGTGATAGCATAATAACCTGTGCAGAAGCTTCCTCCAGCGGTTTCTCATGGATACAAACACTATTGCTGACACTTTTCCAAAGAGATTTTGAATACTTCAGCACTGGAGCAGAGTTCAGCTACAAAATCCACTTTTTGATGATCACATATGGTAGGGTGTCTCTGCATGGGTTTTATTTACTAACATGCTAGTGGCCTAGGTCAGCACAGGGTGCACCTTTTCTATTTTTATCATAAACAAGGATTCATTTGAAGGTCCAGCCTATTCTCCTTGTAGTGATGTATCCTTAGTAGAATATCACAGAAATATATGGTGTAGACCATTTAAATAAAAAAAAAAAAAAAAAAAAAAAAAAAAAAAAAAAAAAAAAGTAAGAAGGAAAAAAAAGAGGCATTGAGTAAAAATTAAGCTTGAAATCTCAGATTACTTTACTGAAGGCCCAGCAGATTCCAGAGGTGGAGAAAATCTTCCAGGGTAAGATGGGAGGCAAAGCCAGCTTAGCATAGTCGATCTTGCAGCCAGCTCCAGCTGCTGCTCCAGGGTTGTGGGACAAACTTTGTGTCTTTGTCACATAGAATCATTCCCTCTTTTCCATGCTCACCCTAAGGCAAGGATCTTCAATTTAATTTTTAATTTTAAAGGCAGCCTGCATTCTTTAATGTTTTCCACTTCTGCATAAGTCGTAGGTGTGCACAGCTCTTAACAGACAGCAAGCACCTATCACTTTTACCTTGCCCATGTATCCTGGTTCTGGCAAATAAGTTTAAAAATCCTCCCTGTTAAACAGCAGGGGGGGGGGACCATGTGAAGATTTTCTTTGCCTTTTGTAGATGAGATATATACTTCAAACAGTAGGCACTTGAGCTAAAATGGCTTGGACAATACTGCCTGAACTATTAACCCCATCCTAATGCTGAGGGCTGCCAGCTGGCTAAGGCAATGGCACAGATCTCATTCCTCCACCTCAGGCTGTGGCCAAGCATGTTAGAGCAGAGCAAAGGTAGGTGGGCTTGCTCTAGCCTCACAGGCTATGAGATGGGGTGGCTGATACGTGGCTTCCTTTTTAGGATAGTATAGACAAATGGACATATTTGTTTTCTATGCCTTCACTATTGGTAGTCCTTTTCTGCACATGGGATTAAAAAAGTTTGTATAAAACTGGGAGAAAAAACAGAGATGGGTGAATTCTTTCATTGTTCTGTGAGCATTTTGCTGGAGAAACAATACGGTTGTTATCAGAAAGTTTTCTTTGCTGGCAGTCCTTTGCTTGGACAGGCTGATTTATGGAAACAGCACCCACAGCTATTCTTCAGATTGTTCTTTCCTATAAGCACTTTCAGAATAGTTTGTCTCTACTTTATTGATCAAAAAAGTCTTTAAATATTTGACCTAGTAAGAAAAACCACTGTGCTCTGACTGACACCTTGTCATGAAACGTTGTCCAGAAATTTTTTATTAGAAGGACACACACAAGCTCATCATCTATATGGACAATATTTTAATCACATTGAAGAAAAATGTTGTGCTTTAAAAAAATGATTTGATTTTTTTTTTCTTTACATTGTTACCTTTTTTTTTTTCCTGGAAAGTGTAGAGAATATGGTTAATATGAAACCAAGGGATCTAAAATTTCCAGCAGACCAGGGTTTTTTGTATTTTTATTTTATTTTATTTTAAACTTAGATTACATTATGTCTGTAAAAATAATTATTCTTTGTAATTCAAAATATTGAGGGTTTTTTTCCCAATGTATGACTAATTTTGATAATATAGTAAAATCTATTTCTACATGGGAAGTAATTTTAAAGTCTAGAAAAGTGAAAATTTGCATTATGGAAGTTTAAACCAGAATATTTTAGCCTTACTGAAATATTTTTTCTTGAAATTAAATTTTTAAAGAACTAAACTTGCCTTACTGAAATCCCCTTATGATGATTAAATAGCATTTTTTAATAGAAAGAAACAAACAAGCGTTCTGCTGGTAAATACATTTCCAAATCTAGTGACCATATATTTGCATTCAGCCTTATCCTATCTGCAATGGATGTGTTTGGGTCCTTATGTGATTCGTTCAGACTGAGTTTTACATTCACTATCCTTGAATGCCTTCAGACAGTACAGTTTGATACCAGTTCAAGGGAACTGAATTTCAATCTCTGGAAGGTTCATAGAAAGTGATCATAGAAGAAGCATAAACACAACAACCCATTTCTAAAACTGAAGTGAATATTCATCTCCTTTTTTTGCAATACTCATTCGACTCTATAAAATATTCACTGTTCATAAATAAATCAGCACACCTTACAGCTACAAATGCATTAACCAAGTTCAGTTTCCTGACACTGGGGCTAATTTTAGTGCTGTGTGAAAAAGATTAAAATGTTTTCACAAAAAAACTGGGCTTGTAGATTTCCATTTTGTTACTGGCAATGCTGCACCTGCAGAACACACTTTTTTCCTCTCACTGTGTTTAGAGGCTCACATAATTTTTGTGTGTTATTAGACGAATGTAAGCAAGGTACCTCTTTTGATGCCCTCCTCCTGAGTACTTAAAGGGAGGAAAACAGAACTGGAAGCAACCTTGTTTTGTTTCTAGGACTCCTCCTCCCTGTGCAAATTCCTCCTCCCCAGCTTGACCCTGTGAATGTGACTGTGAAGTCTTGACCTAGGTGTCAACACACAGTGATTTTCTATGGATTCTTATATGGCAGCAAAATATCACCAGCATCAGGATTTCAATCATCAGTGCTCAGTGGAAATGTTTTGCTTAAATCAATCCACCTAAATAATAATAATAAAAAAAAAAAGTATAAATAAGCACAACATGCTTAGCAGTGGCAACCTAATTGTAGAGCTTTGTAAAAATGAAAATGCCAAAGAAAAGCAGAAGAAAACCCCAGGATTTTGGCCACAAGAAAAAGATTCGTCTCCATCTAGCACCAGCAGCAGGACTGATGGAAAAAAGGAAAAGACACTCCCCCAGTGCACACATGGCACTACGTACTCAAAATGTTATCTTAGTACTGCTCTGCCACTGGATTCCCAGGGGTACTGAAGTATATGTGATCCTGGCAGGAGGCTATGGAATCCCAAAGTCCTACGAGTCGGTATGATGACTCATAAAATGTGCTACCAAAAATTGTTAAATTCACACAGGAGTCTTCTTGTACAGAACTTCTAACTTGCTCCTCCACCATCGCATGTCTCACTGCTCTCAGCTGAAGTGTTACACTCTCTAACTTGCAGGCTTACACAGTCAATCCCTGCACTGCAAACGCCAGAAGGAAAACATATTCTGTACCCCATAAATCATATACACTGGTGTTGGCCAAAACAATCTCTCTCTTTTTGTGAATCCCTAGTCTGAACTAAGTACGGCTGTTTTATCTAGTTATATATTACTTCTCTTATCAACAGAATTATTAATAGAAAGCAATCTACATCAAGCCTGTAGCAAGCAGCCTCAAGTTGTACGTAAGTTTATGTGGTGAATGGAGTAGGGAATACAAAGTCTACACTGAAGCACACGAAACAAGCTCTCAGCTAAGTCAATGAAAAGAGAAAAAAACAAAAAACAGTAACAAACCACCAGAAGATTAAAACATTCAGATACTTCTCTAGGCTATTCTAAGCAGATCTGGGAAATATTAGGATAAATATTTCCTAACTGTATGGGTTAACTGGTTCTACTGAACGAAAAGAAACCTGGCAGATTTTCACCAGCTGAGAGACTATGCATAATTTTTCAGATTTTTTTATTTTTTATTCTGGCATGATCCTGCTTTCCTTTGGTATTTGTCTATTCCTGACATATGTCCCCCATTTCTTTTATGAACAATAAATCAAAGAAAACATTTAATTCTTCTGAAGCACCTACGTCTCAATAAATTACCCTTCTATTCTCTTCGAGGCACTGCCTTCTCCTTCACTGACCTCTCATTCCTGAGACACTTGAAAAATGTCTTAATACATATCTAAACTTTTCTATGATACTTATTTCGTTTTTCACCCTTGGTTTCCTCATAATTTTTGGTGAAATTCATTCTCTAACACTTTCAGATCTCTCTCATACCTGGGTGTTTTATACCTCACATACGCCTGTGTCTCAACCCTTAATTACTTTTACAGATCTTTATTTACCCACATTGACCTTCTTGACTTTCTAGTGTATATAATGCTGGATAGGACATGTAACCCTTGGCCACACACTAATTCATCATTGCACATTTTCCATTTCCCTTCTGTGGCCTTTGTACAAAATTCTATTACTTTATTCCATTGGATTTCACCCAACTCTTACCATATGTTTTCAAATTTTTTTAGTTTGAACTTAAGCATCTTATCATCAACCATTTAGCTCTGACTTTATTATTAATTATAAAATCTGGGTTCCAAATATGTAACCAGTTACACATATTCAGATGCACATAAGTTTTCTTTCTATGTGGCAGACTGAGGGGCTGTCAATAGAGCTGTACACCTATCCAGACTCACACACAGCAGAAGAATTGAGGTCCTACTGCGTTTCATTTTTTCGCCAAGTTTTCCTTGGGCATATTCTGGAATTTGATCAACACACAGGACTTATTCATAGGTAAATTATATGTTTAATTAATTTCACTTCCTATTTTTTTTTTCAGGAAAATAGTATTTTTTATACATCACCTCCTCTTACATTTATGAAATATATACACTGTCCCCTCAAACATAACCAAATGTTTTATGTCTTCAGATTTCTGTTTAAGTTGTAGAGTTGAACAGTGAGTAGTCATGAGCTGGCTGGCACCATTGCTGTGTTGCTGTTGGATGGATGTAGCCCTTGTGATCGTGCCTCCTAGTAAAAGCACTCTGCAGCAGCTGATTCTAAAGGTCTTTTTCCATAAATAGTTGTTCCAGTAAGACTAAATTGGACTTGCAGAGTTCAAGTGCAAAGAGGAGGCAAACACAGCCAACCGAATTTACTACAAAAATGTAAATGAATAATCACTGAAAATTATTTGCAGCAAGTGTTTTCCTGTGCCACCGACAGTGTTTAAGGAATCAGTTAAGGGATTTATGGGGATTTGTACAAAGTGAATTTTCAGGCTGACTGACAGTGAATCCTTTTCAACTTCCGGGCCAAACTGAAAAAAACAAACAAATACTGTTTCCATTTGCTTTATATATATTCTGCCAGTTAGGGATAAGTTCAAAGGGTATGAAAGAGAGGTGCTATCATTTCCTGGGGCAGAAAAGTCACAAGTAGCAGCTATCTGCTGATTATGTATTAATATAGAAACAGGCCAGCTGGTTTGGGAGCTGAAGCACCCCTTACCTAGCAGAAAGTTTAGTTTGTGGGATAGATGGTGTGTTATTGTCCACAAAAAGATAAAAATCTACTGAAAACCAGCTAAACCACTATGAAAATTAGCCTTAGGGTGACTCAAAATGGACACTGGGAAAGCAAGGTACATGGAGTCAGGATTTATTTTGTATAACTGATACCTATTCCCAGGCACAGAACTCAACATGCTTACCTTTGGTAGCCTCTGTCTTTGCCACCTTTTTCCCAGTCTTAATTTCTCAACTCCCTCAACTTGTTGCTTTACCTTAACTTGTAAGGTCTATGGCATGCTGCTGCAATCCCTGCTACACCAGCAAGCCCTCTTGAAGAGGGGCTCTAAAGGGTACTTTCATGCAGAGAAGTAACAGAGTTGAATTTTATGTGTAAAAACTAGTGGAGCTCTGGAGGAACTCGGCAGCGGTAAGGGCTTATGCAGAGGCAGAGGAAGCTGCAACACCCGTGTAAGATGTGACACTTCCAGAGGCTTTGGCAGGCCCCAGCTCTGCGTATCTGCTGCACAGACCCAAATGCACAGCACATGCTTCTCTGCAGAGCTGTTTGCCACTGTCTTGCTAGAATGGCTGAAGACAGCTATTGAGGAGAAAGCATCGCATCGCAAGGCTCACTCATCAGTTGCAAAGATGAAGCACTGGCTTGTGGTGTGGGCTGGCTCCCAGCACACCTGTGCTAAGTATATTTAATGTGCTAAGAAACAGATATGGTCTGAAACATCCAGGAAAGACAGATCCTGAAACAGAGTTTCAAGTAGGATCATACTTGTGCATTTTGGTGCTCGTTAATCATATTCATTCACATTCCTAGCAGGCATATGGGGAGAGTCTATACAGAAGCCAGCCAAGAGGAAGAAGCAACTAAAATAAACAGATGGGTGGACAGGGAGGAAATAATATTAAGTAGTTAAACACATAATATAGTGTCTGGAGAGAAAAATAAAAGGGCTAAGAAAAAAATAACAGGCAAGAACCCTTTTCTCCTTCCTTACAACACACATGGAGCAAGTGATAAGGGTTCTTGGGGAAAATTGTTAAGTGTCTGTAAACAAATACCGAGATTGTAAAGATGAATATAAGGGACATGGAGGCACATGCAAAGGGGTCAGACTCCATTTTCTATTACTCTGGAATAAATAAAAATAACTCTACTGGCTTTCAGTGAGGTTCTTCTAGATTTACACTAACATAATTGAAAGCAGAATCTGGCCCAGAAATTGGATTCTTGAATTTAACCAAAACATTATGATGAAGTGAAAAATCAGCAGAGGCTAAAATAGTGATGGATATAAACTCCAGCTGGTCAAATAATGAAAGACAGATTCATGAAGATGTGACTCAAATCTGATTTTTTTGCTACCAGTGGAGTCATATTCTTCATTATTCTCCTAGTCTTCTATTTAAAAGTTTAGTCATCTAGTCATGGTGAAGAAACAATACCATGTGAAAACGGTAAATGTAGTACACAATTCATCAAATGAACCATCTGAACTACACAGGAAAAAACATTATCAGTAACACGCGGGGCAAGTAACTCAAAAGGAGGCAAAAATCTCCTTTGCCTCTTTGATTTCTCTGATACTACGCAGCCAGCTCTGGTGTGAACAGTCTTAGTGGGTGCAGGGCATCACCACTGAAAGGAGTTAAAACTCAAGGGTTTAAAATCTGCTTTGCAGAGAACACATAAAAAAAATATCATAATGGGAATGTTGAGAACTCATTAGTGCCACTGAGACTACTCATAGTGATGTTGGCAACAAAGAATAGGATGAGATTATTTGGCCTTGGATTAACTCAATTTCCAGTTCAGCAAAACTCCCTTCCTAACATAGTAGAACAAAGCTAGCAACAATACTGGTCACAGAATAATGAAAAACTTTGAAGCACTGGTAACCACAGGACAGAAGCATAAAAAATCCAGTGTCTGGACTGGATCCAAGCTGCTCAGTATAATTTGAATTTACAGAATTTCACATTATGTTTTAAATGCATGTCTTTAGTCTGTGTAGCTACAAATAAAATGAGATGTTGCCTTACCGGAAACCACTAACCATTGCCTTTCTGTCTGCCAGAAAGAGAGAAAAAAAACTGAGGAGATGAAGAAAAACTGAAAAGACCAAAACAGGCACATCTTGAAAAATAGCTTATTGAGCTACCACTTACTTAAAGACTTCTACACAACAGTGACTTCATGGTCATGCCTGTGAAAGCACAAAGTCTGCATTTTTTTGAACTAGGTTAACATCTGCTGCTTAGATGTAATGGAGGCAAAACAGCTACACAGTACTGCTCTCCACTGAACCCAAATGGATAAAATTTGCTGGGCTCTTAGACTCCTAGAAGGGGTTTTTTTTTGTAAGTTTGTGGTTCTTCCCTCTTCTGTCCTGCCGCCTTCTCTCCCATTCCCAAGGAGGAGACAAGTATTTTGGATCAAGTGAAAGATACATGTAAACCCCAGTGATTCAGTGAATCAAATGTTCATCTTTTTGAAACTTGCAGAAGACAGGGGAAATACCATAACTTAAGCGAGCATACAAAAATCTATGTTTCTGGACTCACTGGGGATAATCCAGTATATATTTTTTCTCTGTTAGGTCTTCTTCCCCTCAGGTTGGATGGGTCTTTGAGTAATCTGGTCTAGTGGAAAGTGTCCTTGCCCATGTCAGAGGGGTTGGAACTAGATCTTTAAAATAGCTTCCAATGCAACCCATTCAATGCTTCTATGAAAAGTCTGAAGGGATTCACATTTATGGAAATATTATGATTTTATTTTGCTGTAGTGCATGAGGGGAATGGAGCAAGAATTGTGTGAAAGAAAATAAAAATCTGACTGGTTGTCTAGGAATTACTTTGGGCAACTGCTGGGAGCAAGGAAAAGATATAAAGAAGAGTGGAAATGGCATTGTTAAACCACAGGGTCCTGTGAAGAAGGGAAACAGTGCAGTGAAGTACAAAGTGTGGCTGTGCTCCTCAGGTGGTGCTGTGCTATGCTAGTGTTACAATAACTAATTGAATTCCCAAAGCCATGAGCTAGAAATTGGGCTGAATCTTCATGGAGACTTTGGAAACACATATTGCATTCACAGAAGATAAGTGTAACTAAAGAGTTAGGCTGCATCTCTTTCTGTTATTTTTTCCAAGTTTCTGAAGCCACAAAAAGTTCAAAATAATTTCAGTTATAAATAGGTGTCATAGTTTTATTCCTCTATCTCTCAGTCTTTAAACCATTTACCACCAATAGTCTACACCTTTCCACTAAGAGCAGTGACTGTTTTATTTTCTGTTCAGATTAGCTTAATATCTCTTTATTTGCTGCATAACAAAACCTTTTGTAGACTTACAGGTTTGCAACCTTACAGACTTCAAGTTATGGTATTTTCCACAAGCCATTCAGAGCTGTACTTGAGTGTTTTAAAGGTATGCCCAGAGCTTTATACTTCCTGCATTATCCCTTGGAAGAAGAGCAGAAGCTCACATGTTAGATTTAGAAAAGAACATTTTTTATCATTCTTCATAGTATATGCTAGATTGTTTTCTGCAGTAGAAGCATCTACCTGAAATTTCCTGGCTTGTAGATTCTCCCTGGAGTGGTGGTACCATGCTGTGCTCTCCATTTCTGGGTGAGATATTGCCATATTCACATTAAATCACTGTTTTTGAGTGAGTGGCTCTTCACCTCAAAACAAGTAGAATGGATGTGAAACAGGAATTTTATTTTCAACAATTTTTACTTGTAGATCTGAAGAGTTTCCTTGCTATTTTTAATAGAAGAGTGATGCTGCGTACTCCTGGGAAGATTCCTGTATTCTCTGTGTTAAACTACCACTTGTAAGAATTATTCAGACACATGAGTTGTAAAAATGCAGTTTTTCAATTGTGTTCAGAAAACATGGTGATAGCTTTTCTTTATTATTATTGGTCTAAAAAAGCATTAGTATTGACTTACAGATGGTCACCTATGCTGGAAGCTTATGAAAAAATCTTAAATTGTGGAAAGATTATTCTAAATTTAGGGAAGTATCAACTCCCTAATGCTAAAGGTGGAGTCATGCTGCTAAACATATTAGTATTTCTTAATTCAAACACCTGTTCTGCCCGAAAGATACATAAAAAAGCTCTTATTTATTGCTTGCATCTCCATTTCAGATTTAATCTCACTATAAATTCATCTCATGTTAATTTATGTGCAAACAAAGACACACACATTTTAAATATCCGAAATGCTGGAAATAAACTTATTTTTAATTTTGTGCTTGTTTTCCATTTGTCAACCAGCAAATGAAAGGACTGAATAAATCATGCACTAATTGCCAGCGGTGCTAAATTTAGTGTGAGATCTGGAATCCTTTTGATCAAAACCGCTGAATATGAAATCGTCCTCAGCTCTCTAGGCAACTTTATCCGCCTTTCTATTCTCCATCTGTCAGTCACCTGGGAATTTGTGAACTATTCCATATGTCAGGCTTGTCAATCACAATGGAATGTGGGAACTATCTGCCTACTGCATAGGAATTCTTGTTAAAAATTAATCTGCATTAAACTAGATGTTCTATATTTTGAATACCGTATTGTTTAGTGTTGCTAAACATTATTACCTATATAAGGTTAATGAGAAATTATATTTGACAATGTTATTCGGGTATGTTTTTGTAAGTTTTTTTTTCTTTTAAATATATATACACACATAATTTTTTCACTAGTTCTGGAAGACTTGGGAAATGTTGGTTTCATAACATATTTCAGCGGTTCTGAGTTTTCTCGATCACTTCTTTGGTGTCTGGAATTTTAGACTCTTTTTCTCTGACCAAAGGTGATTCGTATTTCTAAAGAGAGGGCAGGGAATTTTTTTGCTTCCACCTTTAACTGGATGAACTTGGGGGGAAAATAGATTCTCTCCAGTCCTCTCCCAGGTTTTTTCATTAGAACTTCTTCAGCAACTGAATCCAGATACTTTAAATGTATATTAATAAAGAGAAAAAAAGATGTGGACAGTTGCTTCACCAAATTATAAGTTCTGGGATCTTCTATTTTGACTTAAAGAAATCTTATCTTAAAATTCTGTTTGCTTTTCCTGTATGTTCCTAAGGAATTATTTAAATGCAGCTTCTGTTACAACTGGGTGAGCTACAGACATTTATTGAATCTTCTACTATTGGTCAATGTTGTTGGAACACTTAGATAAAAATTGAATTTGCATCATTTTAAGTGGAATTGGCTCTATTAAACTGCAATTTTCTAAAGAAAATAAAGAGCATATCAGAGATCTAGTAGTCTTTCCAAGAAGTATTAAAAAAAATCAGATTCATGGTTATGCTGTTGCATTACATGCAATTGAGCGTGGTGGGGAAAGGCCACCTCATTCCGCAGTTCCAAGGGATCTTTCTGTGATTTCTTCTCTTGTTCTGGACATTTCCCTTATTGCCCTGTTTCTCACCGTCTCAGTGACATATTTTCCAGTTAGTCACCCATTTGTCCTGGTTGTCAAATTCAGGTAGGTTCTACTGGGAGCTGAGTAACTCATTTACCTGAAGTTCACCTGGCTTGCTCTGTTCACAGAGGGAACTCCCACTACAAAAGTACACTCAATAGCCAAGATTGCACTCATCTGCCTTTAGCCACTGCATTGCTACACTAAAAGTTAGTAATACTCTTACCCAAATCATGAAAATGCTCAAGTTATCACTGTCAGAACTCTTAAATTTTGTACTCTGTGCCTTTTCTACTTTTGTGGCAGAGACACTGCACAAACATGTAATTTTTACTTTTAATGCCTTCATTAAAAGAAAAAGCTTATACATGTTGAAATCATGAAATAAATACACATATTTCTGTATGACATTTAAAAGCAAGAAAATATCAAAATTGAGTTTATCGTTTATCTTCATTATATGCAATAAATGTTTGAAGATTATTTAAGGGATATTTTCAAGCATAACTTACAAAAAAAATTTAGAAGTTATTTATCATGTGAAAAGGCAGATATATAATGAAAAAATATGTTCCTCAGACTGCTAATACATTCCTTGATAATTTTAAGTTGTGAGCAAAAAATGACATTTTCCTTCACTGAATGCTAGTATAAATTGTTTCTCTTATCTTCTGTCTCAGTAGCATTGGTTAAAGCACATAAATAGTGAAACTTACTTTTTATTTTAAATAAATTATAATGGTGTTACTATGAGTTCCTATTCTTTTCTACTTCAGACTTGAAAATGTTCTAGTACATCTTGAGGTTCGACCATTTCTTTCCGATGTACCAGATGGTTGAACAAAAGCTATAATGTACCTTACCAAACTTTTCATAACTTCTATTCCATAGCTTCATTCAGGACTTAGACAGGTTTAAGCTGTCTTCTGCAGAGTTTACTTCTTCCTTCCAATACTTTATATTTTGCCTTTAAAATTTTGAAAATTTGCACTAACAGCATCACCTTTTTTGTTGCCATCTTCTGAAACTTCCAGAATATGGGATCTTCATAGATGCTTTCGATAAATTTTGCAGTGCTTTGTGATTATGTCAACAATTTGACTAAGTTCTTCCACCCTTGTTGTTAAAAGTGTCATATTCTAAGTAGGTACATATCATTCAATGATATGTATATCATTGTACACATTGTACACATGATATACACATAACATTATTAACACACGCAGCACCACTGAAGGCCATGTACTACAGACTCAGCTCAAAGGAAAACAGCCTTGAAGAAAAAGGTTTGGTTCTAAATACTCCTTTCACCTTTAAAGTGATTTTTTTTTGCCAAAAACTTTTTCTTCCTTTTAACCAGATTGAAACTCATGAACTTTGCCTCCAATCCCATGACAACTCACATTTAGGACTGTATTTCAAGGCTTTCTGGAGGAACACACACATTGTGTTGCTTGGATAGAAGTCTTTCACTACAGTGACTTCTCCAAAGATTCTTACTTGTCTAAAGGGAAATTATTTTCCCCATCAGAGCCCAAGAACTTTTGTGTCCATCAACCTGTAGCCATCAGAACATTCTGTCAGTTCACCTCTACTCACCTGTCCCAGTGCTATTTGCTGCTCTAGGAAGTCACTCTCTGTCTCCAGCCTCCTCTTGTTATTTGGGGCAATAACAGAGCCTGGAGGGTAAGCTCACCAACAGCTCAGTCTCACTCCAATTTGGCAAAAATACTTGGAAATACAAACAGCTGTCCTAGTTTGAGTGGACCAGGAGAATTTTTGCTACCAGTACGAGGAGCTAAAGAGTGGGTCTTTAGGACACTGGGAGACAATATTCCCTCCTATTCCCTGCCCATACTCAAGCTCAGGCAGACCCCAGCCCCTCCTCTTTTTCCCCAGCTCCGTGCTCCACTGTTGTTCCCTTGCACTCCTTTACCCCCAGCTCTCCCCCTGCTCTGCAGAATTCGCATCCATCGGGTGCTGGGAAGAGCCCTGGAGCCCTCTCATGAGTCAGCCCTGAAGCAAGGGGCCCTCAGGCACCTATCCCTGACCCCATCGAGATCGGGCTGCATGTATATATGTCTGTCTGACATATAATATATGTCTGTATATTTGTTTCTTATTCCATTTATTACTGCCTCTCTACTGTTCTAGTAAACCTGTTTATGTTTTAGATCACAACTTTTAAGTCTCTCCTCGTTATTGCCCTTTTGTCTTCCCTTGGGAGGCTGGAGGGGGGTAATAGACAACAGTTCCATACTCCGGTTTTTGTTCTGCCCAGATTGCTAAACTATGACAGTGGTTCAGACATAATGATAGCTTTCCTGACTTTTTACAGTTAATTTTTCAACAGAAAAGTGAAAGGAAAAAATTATTTTTTTCAAGCTCTTACTTTCAATTGCTATCTATTTGCAATTCTTCAAGCCATGCTTTGCATTGAGGACTGTTCTCCCAGGAGCATCACGCAGTTCTTACAATGGGTAAGAGGGTGAGTAGGTAGGAAAACTGAACAGTCCAAAGCAAGACAAAGGCAGATGCCCCTTTCTAAGGAAGAATACCAAGTAGATGCAGGGGAAGTAGGGAGGAAGCAAATTTTCAGCAACCTCTTCCCTTATGTGCTGCCTCTGATCCTGAACACAGCGTAGTTTCATCTTCACACTTAATTTTAAGAGTATGGTTTTGTTGACAAGAGACCTTAAATGATGCAAAAGGAGTAATTACTGTTCTGAGAGATAACCACAACTTCTTAAGGTTTTACTTAGAAAAGATATGAGAAGAAGATAGACCTTAAAGGTCATATGTATGATTTTAGCAACAAGTTGTTCTTCATGTTCCTTAGAGCAAAACATTTTCCATGATGGCTGTATTTCCATGTTTGTGTGCTTTGCATTTAGCAAATTATCCATAAAACTCTTTATTTACAAAAAGGGAAGAAGAAAATATAAACTTATAAAAAAAAAAGTAAAATGTCTTAGAAAGAAAGATTACATATCTTCCTAAGTTTATATCCAAGAATATATTGTCCTTCATGTAAATTTGTTTGCTCCCCTTATTCAGAATATATATTCATTCTGCAGTGTGAAGAAGCATGTTACTTGTATTAGAACCATAGAGGATATTCAGCCATTTTATCAGGGTGTTGGGATGCTAAAGGAATCAGCAGGCAATTAATGAGGTGATGCACTTTCTTCCTTCCTTTTTTCTTTCTCTTCTTTTCCTTGATTATTAGAACAACTAGAAATAATAGTAACAATCCTCCCTCCCCAAAATATAACTTCTTGACTGTATTTCTTCCTGTTTTGTAATCCCACTAAATGTTGTAATAGTAAGGGAAATTCAGCATTAATTCTTGTATGAGTTGTGGACATGCACAGATACACTACACGTATGCTCGCACAAAATGATTAATCTTAAAAGCCAGCTGTTGACAAAAAATGCAGTGTAAACCCTGAAAATGCAAATTCTGAACACAGGGGAAATTGTGAGTACTTTTATTTTGGTGACTTGTGTATTAGAAATACAGACATATTAAATTTAAAAACCTCCTTTTTAATTAATTTCTTTATTTATATTTCCCCCTTTCTTTGCTGCCTAAGGATGAGTTAAACCTTGTGCTGTTGCCTAGAATAAATCCCTTCTTTCCTTGATTTCCAGCAATGAGTAAGTGTCACTTCAGCTTCTGGCTGAGCACAACTGATTGGCATCCAGGACAGAAGGGTCTCTCCTGGAGACCACATGAAGATACACTTGAATATGAAAGCTCAGCAGTGATACTGAGCTTTCATACTATGAGACATCTTCAAATAAAAATAAGTAGATGCTTAGCCTGCTTCTTTCACTGCTCTTGCCTTCCACTTGAGACTGCGGCTTTTGCCCTTGCTGCTGTGGAGATTTTTGGCTGACAGCTACTTGTAGTCGATCCTCAGCCCATTGCCAGAGTCAGTCCTTACTGTCTACATTTAAACTATTAGGCTAAAGGAAAAGATTTGAACATCTCTTGCTTTCTTCAGTTGTAACCAGTGGAGTGTGGCTTATATAACTTCATTTGCAGGATGCAGCTCTTCATCCATAAATAAAATTAAAAAGGAGCTTCACTGTCAGTCAAATACCCAGACTTGAATTTGACTTCCAGCCACTTCTATTTATTTATTTATTTGTTCTGGCAACATGGTAAATTGTCTTTTCTTAAAAAAAAAAATAAAAACAAAAGCAGTGGGAGAACACCAAAGCAGTACTTTGAAAAATGTTACAAGGTATAAATAGCACCGCTGAGAGCAGAACACAGGCTTTGTTGTGTTATCACACAGCAGATCCAACAATATACTACAGAACCATATTGTCAACTGAAATGGAAAAGAAAAACAGTTCAACAACAATGCTTCTTAGGAAAACTACCCAATTTACTTGTGTGTGTCTCAAGGCCAAAGCATCTTCTCTTAGCAGAAATCATTCTTCTGTAGTGAGTAACAGCAATACTTTTTCAAGTGATTTTCTGTTGTGTGTCATAACAGGCTTTCTATTGATGTTGCCAAAAGAGCTTCTACCATGATTTTAAAATAGAAAAGGGTAGACAGTTTTTATTCTAGAAGGAAAAAAAAGTAATAAAAAAGATACATCATCAGTGCTTAGCTCATAGCACACTAGCAAATACATTCTTGTATTAGCAGTGATGTTTCTTATTCTTTTGCTATAGACTAGAAACATGGCCCTTTTATTGAACTGGGTTTTTGCCTTTTAGATTACTTTTACTAGTTTGAGACCAATCTTTCCCTCCCCAGCAAAAGAAAAGTATTCAACCAATAATGATCATTTTTTATCATTATTTGGTTACTCTAGTCAATGCACAAGTTATTGGCTCAAGACAAGACCAATTAAAACAGGAACACAGACAAGAGAACATGATAATACTTCCTCCAATTTATTAGTTATGGTAAATGGCTTACAACAAACCAAAAAGCCTCTAACAGGTTCTGAGATGGATGCATTGCTTCTTTACTGTAGATAATTAAGTGTTTTGGTGGGAATTTGTTCGTAGGACTGATATACAATTACACAAATTTGTTCACATATCATGTTTCATTGAAGTCTGTATGAGTCTTCTATGCTTGGCAATGGGTCTTGATCCTAGATGCTTTTATGCCTGATTAGTTGTCAATATTAGGCAGGAGTTTGCTCATTAGCTCCTAGCAGGGCACATCTCAAATTGCAGTGAGCTCCATTTAGAGATGATATGCTAACTGTTAATAAACTGCATGGATTAAATGTGTGTGAATCCCAGCTGACTATATGCATAGACATATCTACATACATATATGAAGTATGTATATAGATGCACACATACACATACATACATGTGTGGAGATTTATATAGATACACATCAGTTACTTCCCTGGAAGAATGGAACAAATAAAAATTATTCCCCTGTATACAAGTTGTGGCTGCAAGTGCTGCTAACTTATTCAGGGCTCCCTGGTGAATAGAAACATCCCAACATAAATTTACTGTGTATTATTCATACTACATTTAAAGTTTTCAATCTGTCATGTCAACTGCTTTAAATTGTATCTAAACCGATGTGCTAAACAGACATCACTTTTAAACAAAAGGAAGTAAATTAAAGAACATCTTGCTGTACAACAGACATTTGTTTTGTATATACATTTTCCAAGGACTGCATTTCTTGATCAAGAGAGAAAGAAGGTTGACAGTGAAGCAACTGACAATGAAAACTATTTTCCAGATCAATTTTACCTCCTAACTTGTTAGACTACTGTGCTCAGCAATTCAGCCTCAGTGATAAAATCCAACTATTCCCAGACCATAATGTACTTACAGCATCTAAAAGGTAAATATGCTTTATTAACAGTTGTTTCTGCTCCTAGATTTTGAAACCACTCCCAATAGCTGCAGATGTAGTTTGTATGACATTAGTAGTAAAAGTCTTTAGCCAACAAGCTCGTGTAAGTCAACAACATTACAAAACTGAATGAGCGAGCGTCCCATTGTGAAAATTGTGTATTTTGAGCACTAAAGAAAGAAACACTGGAAAAGTGAAAACCCACAAAGCAAATACCACCTATTTCAGTCTCCTGTGTGAGGGAAAAAAAATGTGAAAGTGGCAGTGAGGATTATTCTTTAAGTGTAAAGCAGTGAAATAATAAATAGGGTGATCTCTCTGCTTTCATTCTTCAGTGGGACAATGCTGCCTCCACATCCTCCAACGCTGTAACTACATTTCAGAGGTGACAAAAAGACACTTGCATTAGAAAGTCTCCTGTAGTGATAAGGCTAAGACCTGGTCCTCACAGTGCTGAAACACTAGAAGACATTGTTTAGGTTTTGGTTTTATTTCAAGGAATTCCACTAAGAATCAAAGATTAGCAAATTGAATCAATAAAACACTTAATCCTTGGATTAATCAAAAAGATAGAAAGAAATATGAATAGCTACACAGGTCTCTGTTGGGAAGCACATGAAAAGATAGAAGTAACTGCAAGGAAATGGACTTTCCAAGCTCAGAACAGGCACAAATTTGCTTTGATTTATTTTTACAGTGTTTGTCTAATATAGTTTTCCAGTGACATCAGCAATAAGGCATTGATTCACTTTTCAGTAATTTCAGTTACAAAATCTCAAACATTCATGGCCAATAAGCAGTTAGTTGCACATTCCAAGGTCTTTAAGCAGTCCTTACATGCTAATGTAAGGCCAAACATTAGTAGATTGTGGATCTATCAAAGAGGGGCCACTAGTGTGGAACTCAAGACATTTCCTGAAGTAAACAGATGCATCAGGATTGAATGCCAGGTAGGGCTCATCACACTGGGGAACAAATATTGAACCGTGGCTATCTCCAAAACTGAAACAGTTCCCAGGAGGTCATTTTTCCAAATGATTAGATTTGAGGTAAATGTTATCCCTGTTTATATTTCTTAATTCATAATGGCTACTTCTTTGCTTCAGACTTACACCTCTGCAGCTCCTATCACACTGAAGGAATACGGAATGTATATGCAGATATATGGGGCTTGAATTTGATTTTACAACCAAAATCCTTTCTGCTTATGTTCAAAGGTAAGAGAAAGGCCTTTTGATGACAACCAGACAAAACTTTCCTGGGTGGGAGGTTCACAAGTCTTCAGTGGCCTTCCTCTTATGTTCATGCCATCCTTCCACACCAAGAACTTGTGACTCAAGGTACAGCTTTAGTAATTAAAAAATTAAAATAAAAAACCCCAATAATAATAATAATAAAAAAAAATCAATTCACATCTTTTAAGAAACAAACTACAGAGTGGTGGAAATTAAAAAATTAACAACTTCACAGACCATGAAGAATGTACAATCTAAAAGATTGCTAATACCACATTTGAGGTTTAACCTAAAAGTTTGGGGACTTGCTGTTCCACCAGTTATATTAAAAGACATGCTAAATTTTTTAGATTGAGAATATGACTAAATGCTGCACTACTAGAAGTTGGTCACTGGTGAAAAGCATGTGTGGAGGGAATGGACTAATTATGGGAAAATGCTTCTTTCTCCACTGGAATTAATTTTGAAAACAACAAACTATTTTCCTTCAGAATATCAAAAGAGAGTTCCAAGATTAACAATAATGTGAGGACTGTGCCTGGAACGCATGGATACCTCTTTACCCAGATTAATTTGAAAAGTCAAAAGAAGACTTACTGTATTTTTGATTACTTGAATAACCTAAAACCAGCTCTAGAAACTCTCCAAACTACATTCTCAGATGAAGGAGATTAAAACATGTAGTATCTGATGGTTTACAGAAGACACTTTGAAAGGCATTATGTTTTCAAAGAAGTATTAGATACCTCTTAAAATTAGGCAAATGTAAGGGGACGCTAAAATATCTCGGCAGGCTGTGTTCATTAATTCTGTATTTCCTTAACTTTTAATAAACTTTGTTTTGGGATCTTCCTCATTCTTTTTTAATCGTTTTTTCAGAGTGCCACAATAAAAATAATGTAAGGTAATCTCTTTTAAAAAGAGAAATTAGATTTAAGTTGGTTCTTACCTTTACTTGCTCAAAACACCACTGATTTGGTTTTATATAGAGACAACTGCAGCAGTTTCCAATACAAGCAATAATCCAAATAGGATGTGCCCTTCATTCACTACAAAATAAAATGTACCTTTCCCCATTTACTTAGCAGAGCAACCGAAAGAGCAACCTTTTCCACTTCCACACGGAGAAGCCTTTCTCTTCCTAATCACTGATGTGTTTTCACATGCTGTGCTATAAAGTAGAATATGTGTCTGCATTAAAGGGACCATCTCCAGCAATCCCTGAAGTAAATTAATCATTAATCACAGTTATCTCTGTTTCAGAACAAAAAGCTTTTTATGAGGACATGCCTTCCCTCAGTTTCCTGGTCTTAGGGCTGTAAGACTGGACCATGTATATCATTGTTGTCATTGCATGATGGTCATTACATGAGGGAAAAGAAATATTCTCACAAATTCTTCAGGCAAAGAATAAAGTCTTGAGCAAGAGAAAGACAAAACATCAACCCTAAACCTGAGGCTGTTTCAAAAAGCCTTTGGAGAAAAGAAGGATAAGTTCAAAAGAAGGATGAGTTCTCTCCATCTTGGCTGGTGGTAAAATAAACCTAAGCATGACTCTTTGCATGATCAACACTGAAGGACACTTAAAAAAAAGGAAGTGGCAAGGGTCAAGTCTAGCTGGGTCTTTCATCTTCATCCCTGATCTTCTCCATTGATTTGCCAACTTGAAATACCTACTGCAGGATAATGGCTGGTCCCCCAGAGGCATAAATGATTTTAAGATGTGAAGGTTGCTGCCCCTCACCTTCCTCTTAAAATTAAAAAAAAAAAATTAGAAAAAAATTAAAAAACAAAGAAAAAAGAAAAAAAGTCAAAGGTTTGTGAATCAGATGACTTGTTGACAATGAACACAGTATTTGGATTATGACGCATCAGAGAAACACATCAGTGAGTTTTGCCTTAAGAAATATGGGAGATAAATATGTAACTATACAGCACTGGAGTACAGTGTTTTCCAGCAGAGTGAAGGATTAGGTATTGAGCACTAGTTGAAACAAGCTGATGTTTGGTGCTAAACATCAGCAGCTAGCCACTAACTGCAATGCAAGCTCCAAGACAGCCAGCTGTATGTGCTAAGCCAGCATGCAAGCAAAATTCTGAAAAAGAAAACTTTCCCATTTAAGCTGCATCTAAATGGACTCTGGGGAGAGAAAGAAACAAAAAGTACAAAAGGAGAAGATCGATACAGCAAGCATAAGTTTCTCTGCCACTTCAAGTAGACACCCTTTCCTGATGTAGTTCCACACTAAGAGGAGAGGTGAGTTGCCCTCCTGTTAGGATCCTGTTAGGGATCTCAACTGGCTCCATAAAAGGCTGCAGGGTCCCAATTCAATATCATTGCTGATTAATGCCTCTGCCTGAAGAAGCAGATTTATTATTGGTGAATACTCCTGATGAACTTTATTTCCAGAGCATGCATTTTATAGTTTTGTTTTGTTTTGTTTTGTTTTCCCCCCTAAGTTACAAGACATTGAAAGAAAGAGCAAGAAGAAAATCGGTAAAAGCATTGAACTTATTCTGTGAATGAGCTTATAAAAATGTTCAGACAGTTATGAAAGTCCATGCTCAGGACTTCACGTACTATGTTTCATGTTCAAAGTTGTCTACTTGGAATCACTTTACAAATTGGAGATGGATGACTATGGATGACTGTTGCATGTCCTTTGTTTTTTTTGTTTTTTTTTTCCCCCCATCAGGTGTCATTCTGTTACCGTAAAAAAAAAAACAAAACAAAAAACATCATTTGGTTGGAAAAACTAGTATTTTTATAAAGACAAAAATCAACTATGGTAAAATTGAGAAAACTTAGCCAGGAACTCATATAAATTATGTTGGTCAAAAAGTTAAACAGCTCTCTCTTCTTGTAACTGGAAATTGAAATTAAAATAGGACAATAATTTCCTGATAGGAAGGGAAGGAATTTATCCCGACTCAGATAGGAAAAAACTTCTTAGAGTGGTTTGAGTAAAATATTACCTACAACTTCATTAGTAACACAGTTGACAACATTTTTGTGATTTACTAACTTTGACATGGCAATGGCTGCTCATTCAAAGACAGGTTACATAATCAAAATATCCACAGCACATTGTGGCTCTGGAGGTTTCCAAATTCATTTACTTACTTTTATTCTTGAGTAGCTATCACCTTTCCACTTCTCAGGTCATAGATACAAGTAGGCAGGATAAGTGTACACTGTTTCCTCATAGGGTCTTATGTCTGGAATGCCTCTGCTTCTGGGAAGAAGGGTAATGAGTGAGAAGAGAGAGAAACCGAGCTCAGTTATAGCAATAACTGAAAAGGGAACATAATGCCAAAATCCAATCCCCTTCTAAAATGTGTAAGGGTTCTAGGATATTTTATATTTTATCAGTGTTACCAGCCATTCTTTTGGACTGTGAAGTAATTTTTAAGCAAATCAGAAGCTAAAATCAGAAGATAAATGTTAAAATCAAAACAAGGAAGCTCCGGAAATCTACTAAGAGAGTCAATTGTTAGTTTTCCTTGTAGTACTGACAAGTAAATGTCTCTCAGCAAGTTTGCCAAAGCTCTCATACTCTTTCATTCATGCAGAGCCTCCCCAAGTGTAAATTACAAAGAAAGTACTCAGGAATATTTCATCCTCCTTTCCATATCCATTGCTGCTACTCTTCTAGTTACGTAGTGTGTGGAGGCCTAATACCTCTATCAGGTGTGAAACCACATTTCCAAGTTCCAATAAAGACACTTAAGCGGAGCAAAAATTCATCAGTATAGAAACTATAGTCCTCGTGAACTCCTTGTTATGTAAGACTCCTTTAATTTCTCTAAAGTTTCTTCAGTTTTACCCTTCTTGGAGCTGAAGCAGAGAACAACTTTCCTTCCTCCCCCTTCATAGAATCATAGAATCATAGAATTGGCTGGGTTGGAAGGGACCTCAGAGATCATCAAGTCCAACCCTTGACCCACTGCCAAAAACAGCGGCACAAGGATACAAAAGGTGCTAAGCTGCACGTGTGGTGGACTGTGCTTTAAGTTTTTTCAACATCCAGACCACGTTTTGTTTCTGCTGGCAGTGTCTCCTCTCAGACTCAGCCACATCAAATCCCTCAGGCAGCATAATAGTTTTCATGAAAAACAGAGTTTCAGGAAGCTAATTAATATTCTTAATTTGTGAATTAGCAGATATTTTCTTTGAGAAGCAACCATGACTAAGCAATTCTCTATGCCACTTTGCACAGAAAACCATGGGTCTTCCAGAAACAGAACTCTCTTGATGTTCATGGACCATGAAGCAATGTGGCATCACCTGCTTTGGGATCTTTGTGAGAGGACTCACAACCACTCAGCACTGATTCTTCTCCTCCAACCTCACCTAACAGATGAGTATCAAGCAGCTATTAGTGCCAAAAAGCAGCTGCATGGAGACTCTGAAACATGGGATTTCATTGCACATCAGACAGGCTGTGCAGCTCTCCACTCCAGCTTTGCTGTGAAGGCTGGGTGCCAAGAAGAACTCTGACTCCAAAGACCACAGAACTGGCTTTTCAAACTTATGATTCATGCACATTAACTAGGAAATGTAGGACACAACACATGCTTGTCATCTAAAGGATTTGAGTGCTAAGGCATACTGACCTCTGACCTTTCTCAATTTGTAAATTAAGTGTTGGGTTTTGTTTTCCTTAAGGTTCCTTTAGGTCACGCGGGGAATGCAAAGAACTAGCCTGAAGAACAAGAAGTTAATGACAGTAGCAAGCAGATAGAGATAATGGAGCTTTGTGACATGGGTACTATTTTCAGAACTATGCTTCAAAGTTCATCACATCTGCAAACATGTTTCTCACATACATATAGATACACACGTATACACATGTGCATATAGAGAAAGAAAGATAGCCAAACTTTAATAAAATTTGGCTATTTTCAGGCTAATGAAAAAAAAAATCTTTGTTTTTAGATATTTATCTAAGCCTCAGAGAGAGTTGATAATTAGTAGTAACATAAGGTTTATAGTCCCAGATTGCTTAAAAACGTTCTAAAAGCCTACCCGAAGTCACCGCACTTTCTGGCTATTTATTTGTAAAAATTAGGAACACAGGTGCTTTTGAAAGAAACTCCTTTCCCTCTGCATGGTAAGTTTCCATGAATGCTTTTTAATGTCATGTGGTTGGGATAAAGATGCTTGCTCTACAGGGATAAAACGTGTTTTTTGACAGGAGGCAATGTAAGGTTAAGCAGCCTCATTTTCTCTGTATCAAATAAATACAATTATTGTATAAAATTGATCTTAGGACACTTAGTGGTTAATCAGTAGATCTTTTGGGGATTTCAGAGGAGTCTGCTTAGTTTCCATAAGTAATGCTTTATTTTTAAATCTATGTTATTTTCCTGCTGCACTCTCCTGTGTCTGCCATTGTTGAAACATCTTATTTAGAGAGCTAGGGAAAGTATAGCTCATCATATAGGTAGTCCTGTGTGTAATCTTTTTTCCCTGTTATAGGTTATTTTATTGTATACCTCACCTACTTTCATGCAAACTTTGCTACAGTTCACACAGTGCTAGCTACAGTCTTCTGCAAAAAACATTTTGGATCCTTCTTCACACAAACAGATAAGTATTCATTTCATGCTCTTTATAGAGTTTAATAGAGTTACTCTTGCACTGCAGTTTTAATTTAGAACTTACCTTATGCATAAATACAAATATTTTGTGAGCTTGAGACCTAATTCTATCCTTATCTGCAAAAAGGAAAGAAATGTTGAAGAACACAAAATGGTTCTTACTGAGAAAGAATTTCTGAAATAAGCTGCAGCTTTGTGTATTGACTTTTAGTCACACACAATAGTAAGTGTAAGATAATTCATCCTTTACAACCAGTACAGAAAGCTGAATGTGTCTCGTTTTCAACATTAGGCAATACATGAAACCCACCTGGGGATCCTGGGAAAGCCCATTCAACACTCACTTTCAGCTTCGTTTTGTTTTTCTCCTCCCACTGCCCGGCCTACATGAACTCTGAAGGACATACAATCCTTCTCGTTTTCCCACCTGTAATGAAGTATACCAGAGCAAAAGCCTTGCTAGAAGAACTCTGTCAAACTCTCTCTTAACCCATTACAGCTGCAGCAGTCACATAAATTGGCTCTATGTGCTGTGCTGTTCCACTTTAAATACATTCTACCTTTAGAGGTTACTCCTTAAGCTGTCTTCTGTTGCCATAGGCACACTGGGTTGAACAGATCTAGCTAAACACAAACAAGACAAAAATAAAATGTGTGAACCTGTGCCTTGAGAAAGAGACACCCAGCCTTTTCCAAGGATTCCACAGAATGAGCATTTTTGACAATATTTATATCTGCTGGGTTTTCAACTCTACCTTGGACCTCCAGTGTACAACGATTCTACACATACACACCCACACTGTACACACATTGGCATATGGTATTTACAGTACACCTTCCATATTATCATATAACTTTCTTATTTCCTACTATAAAACACAGAGAAAATTTATGCCGTGTTGCATACAGTATGCTGTGTTCAAGTGAACTTTACTACATACAAAGTTTCAAGAGCAGGTCTGTGCGAATCATTAACTTTTCAAAAGGCACCAGTTCCCTTCTGTCACTAATGACATGCGTAACAGTTTAATGTAATGCTACTTTTAATTATCAGAGCCCTTTCTTTTAAATATCAAATTTCCCTCTCTAAATTGTCCTGAGTTCTCTTTACAGTCTCATCTGTCACTGTAAATGTCATCACTTTATTCCTCCTTTGGATGCAGTGACAGGCCCACTCTTATCCCCAGCTTTATCTCTTTTTCCATCCTTTATTGTACTACAAAGATCCCTCTTTCATAGTTTACAGCTGTATCCGCTTTCCACACGTGGCAAATGATTGCCTCGGTAAAGGTATTTTCTGTTTCAATCTTGCATTTTCCCAAGGGAGAACAAAAGGGACAAGCTTTCTGGAGTTGGTTTCACTGAGAAAATTGTTTAGAATTGCCTCATTCCTCAACAGATTAACGAATGCATACAATCCCGGCTTAAGTGCTATTGTACAGCACAATTTGTCCATTATACTTTGTCCTTTCCATTTAGAAAACCCCCTCACCAATTAAAGTAATACAGCCTTCCAATACCTGCTCCCAATTAAATCTGAGCTGTATTACCTGCCTTGATGCAGCTGGTCACAGATTCCTACCACTTACTAGCATTCATTAGCCCTATTCATTATAAAAGGGCTGGTGGCAGGAATTCAAGCTACCGGCTTTATTCAGGGGCCATCAAAATTATCAGCTTTCAGCACAAGGCCCCAGTAAGAACAGGATTAAGTGAAGGGAGAGGGAATTCATACAGTAGCAAAATGTCATTGTTTCTACTTTGCTCGTGTCTCTTCTAGCCCAGTGCATCAGGAGCATCCAGTGGGTGTACAAAAGAAGACAGCTGGTCACAATTGGAAGAAAGCCTTTTTCTTATTTGCTTTCAGCATCGCTCCTAATTTTGTTTTCCTGTGCCTCTTGCCTCCCAGCCTCCTTACTCCAAAAGGTAGCCTGTTTGATCTGGAGCCTGCTTACAGATGTGATCATTAACCACTTAAAGTCTGCTGCTGCATGCTGGCTCAGTACAGTTTAAAGACATCGTTTCACTTAATGAGGCTGAAAAAACCCTAATTTTGCTGGCAATATGGAAAGCTGCTGAATTGCTGAGGTCTCACCGCCCAGCTCAACTGGGTTTTCCCAGAGATGCTGGGCTCCTGAGATGCTCTTCTAGATGAGATCTCATGCTCTGAGATGCATGCAGTGTGGCTAGTTGCATAGCAGGAAAAAAATCATCTGCTGCTCCTAAGCAGTCTTAAGTGCCAATGCCCACCCTGTAATCAGACCTGGGATTTATTGGATGGTGGTGGCAGTGAGCAGACACATTCTAAGATTTGGGGCTGTCACAAGAAGAGGAATTTGTAGGGAAAGGGGGACAGTTACTCTCACCCTCTTGAAGGGGGCACAAAGCTGCTCCACCCCAGCTCTGCCCGCTCCAAAGATGATTGTGGTCACATTGTGACTTGCCGGGGGCTCATCCAAATACCATGCAAGCAGGAAGATTAAAAAGAGAGGGGGAACAATAATTTTACTTGAGAATATAGTGAATGAAGGGGCTTTGAAAACTCAATCTAGCCAATTTTTGGACCAATTTTAAACTAATTCTTTACTGCAAACACTCGTGTCTTATCGATGAACAGCAACATATGCATATCCATAGCGTTTTTAAGGTGGTGGAGGATGTATATTAGTGTTTTCCTCTCAATTAACTTCTAGGCAATTTTCCCAGCTAAATACATAACATCTTTGGCAACAGGCCAACCAAAACCTTAAGACCCAACACTAAATTCTGTGCTTATACAGGCAGCTTAGATTTTCATGCGGTGAACTGGAAGAATGCCAGTAACTCCCACCATAAACCTAGCAGTAGGAACACTATATATTTTTTTTATCAAGAAACTCTACTTTTCCAAGACCACTTGAAAACTGCACCATTTTAATGTTCCTTTAGCACAAAATAAAAGAAAGATTTAACCTGCTATTAAATTAACCCAATTAGCCATTTATTTCATGTAACCTTACACTTCTGATGGCATTAAATCAAACACACCAACATGTGGATTTTTTTTTTCTAAGTTATGGTAATTACACTCCGCACGCTAGACAATAAATTTCTCGCTAGCCTTTTGCCCCATTCTTTCTCTCTGGTAGAAAATTATTAGAACAGAAACATCTCAAGACCCCTCTTTTTATACTTTCTATGACACCGTATTAGAACAAGACAGAATATTTATGCATTTAAAGGGAAAAAAAAAAAACATTAAAAAAAAGTGAGAAAAAAGGAGCATGAAAAAAAGGAAAAAGCAAAAAGAGGAAAAAAAAAAAAAAGGAAAAAGAAAGAAAGGTAAAATATTTCCAAAAGGCTGGCTTCCAGAACTGATAAACTGATGTTCTGGTGAGACTAGACTCTATTTACTGCCCCTGTCATTTTACACAGATCATGTACTAGAGGTCTCTGCTTGCTGGATGGTACACCTTTTCTAATATTTTTTTTGATGGGGGGGAGAGAAAGAAAACCCAGTTCAAGCTGGCAATAATTCAGAATCAGAATTCCCCTATCTCTCTCTGTCACATCCACAGAGGAGCCCAAGGCCCATGTGTGGCACACCCATCCCACTGCTGCCACTGAGGAAAGATGCTCCCCGGCACCCCAGCCCTCCCCCTGCCCTCCAGGCAATTTCTTTTATACCCTGTGTTTGGCAGCAAGCCCCACCATGGGCCGGTGTTATTTTGCCCCATTTTCCAATTGGTATCGAAGTGGGTTTGTCCTGGAGCACAGGGTGTCCCAGAACCACAGCCTCCCCCAGCCCATCCTAAGGGTCTGTTGGCAGCGCCCTGCACGGGGCCATGGGAGAGAGCAGGGGCAGATCCTCCGGTGCAGAGGAGCATTGGGCTTGCAGCCCTGGCAGGAAGACTGTCAGCAGCATATTGGGTATCCCCAGGAAGCAGAGCGAGTGCCCTCCTTGGTTCTGTTTAGATATCTTCCGTGGGGCTTGCTTTCAAGGATGGTTCTGACTTCTGACCCCGCTGCAGATGGCGTAGCTGTTGCCTTGGCAGGCTGCCACTCACTTCCAGGCTCCAGTCTCACGTTCTCTTCCCTTTACAGTGTGGGTAACCCTGCTCCCTCCTTGCGATTTCTCTTTAATTCTTTTTTTCTTTCCTCTTCTGCTCTAGTTTCCTGGCAAGCACAGCTCTTTGGCTCCAGAAGCTTGTTAGGTATTTGTCACTGAAGATTTTATTCTTCCTTTCATAAAGTTCACTCCTGATGATGGAACTAATGGAGCACTCAAAGAAGCATCATGATATTCTAGCTAAAGGCAGCCAAAAGAATGGCTGAAACATCTTTCCTTTTTCTTTTCTTTTTTTTTTTTTTTTTTCCTTTTCCCTCTTTTTTCTGGTTGTCAGCGTTCCAGTGTTTTAATTTCTCAATTAACTTTGCTTGTAACTCTACTAAGCACTAAAATCTTTTGAATCTTATGTGGGTTTTTAAATATGAAGAGCTTTGTTATCTTCACAGGCTTTTAAAGATAGATTGATAAACTGTAAATCGTACGAATTTGATATGGTGTCTTGAATTGATATATCTAGAAGACTTTTTGAAATGAATAACTTACAAGACGATATCTGTTATTAACTCTTCAGAAATCACACAGTTTTCAGCAATATTAAGCAGGAACAGTTTATCTGAAAATAAATAGTCATTACTGTTTAATTCAAGTTCAGTACTGGAGAAGTTCAATCTTTTGCATTTTGTTTCCTCTCTCTTATGAAATTTTTGTACCTCGGTTGCCTACCTCACCTTATAAAACTCTAAATTCTCTAAAGCATGCCCTCTGCAGTTCTGGATTTACATCTCTCTTCATATTTAAAGGTAAACCTTTAAAAATTTAACTTAGGTAATACTTAGGATCATATTTTTTTTACAGAATTGCACTGTACTCTGCATAAAGAGCACCTTCAATTTCTGACACAAAATTAGAGACATATTTGCACTTGTTTTGCTGGTCTGAGACACACTTGCTGCAGCCCATACTGTTTCATTAAATTCTGTAAACCACAGAAGGTAGTTCTTGAGCAAGGAACAGTTATCAGACTTTCCTCAAAGGAGAATGAAAAACCTCATTATGGGGTAGCCTTGTCCCAGATTCACATTATGTAGAATGTTTGATGTTGTTGTGTGGTCTGATTCTCTAGCAGCTAATTGTTCTTAAGTAACTCAAAAATATTCTCAACTTTTATCTAAAGAGACTTCTTATTCAGTTTAGCCTGAGCCAACAACTCTGCGTCTGGTGGATCATCTTTTCCAGGCACTGGGTTCTTCTGGTTAGGGTGAAGGCAATACCAAATATATTTGTGTAAGATACATTGGTCTGTGCCTTTCTTTAAATGACTCCTGGGTCCACAAAGTACTGAGTATACCAGTGAAAATTTCCCATCTCTTTATTTATTTACAGTTTGTGGGTCACATATGCACAAAATGAAAAAAAAAACCAAAAAACAAAACACCACAAAAAGCCTCCAAAAATCAAAAAAACAAACAAACAAACAAAAAACCCCACAACAGTCTTAGCTGCTGTAGCACTGTCACTCTTTGGTTTTGAATTTTTGCCATATCTAGAGCACATCTTTCATTACACTTGTAGGATGCAGTAGCTGCTTCTAACTTCTATGATGCTTCCTGACTGGAATGTATTTTATCTCTAGCATAGTTGAATATTAGTTCAGGGAGTCGTAAGGTAACAGTCTTTTTTTTCTTATGCTGTTGTTGCCACTGGAGGTGGTCTTCCTTGCAGGTTGAGGTCCCCTGGGGATCTGTGGCTTTAGCCAAAGAGGTGCTGTCCAGTTCTCATATAACCCATTCACTTGGTTGTTAGCTACCATGCCACGAACTGTTGAAACTTCACTTTGATTTACCAGAAATTTCCATGAAAAAATTCAGTGTTGTGTAGGTAACACCTAAGAATTATTCCAGTCTTCTTCCATTTATCCAGAACAGTGCTGTGCTTTGCAACTGCACATGGAAAGAGAGCACTCTTCAGGTAACACTGATAGTATTTTCCGCTCCTCAGTCTGTGCATAAATGACGCATTGGTTTCCACAAGCATGAATTGATGCTTTACAAAGCTCAAGTAAATATTTTGTCCTCATTTTTCTTGGGTACTTTCTTAAATATTTGTAAAGCGTTTTTTTCTGTTTTGCTTTGGATCATGGATATACAGACTGCAAGTTGCCATGATTTTCTCTGGAAAAACTCCTTCTTCTCTCTTCAGCACTGCTCTGTCAACTTTGCCTATTTTAAACAGTGTGTGTCCAAATAAGGGCTAAGATGTTATGCCTGTAATAGACACACCAACCTCAGCATGCCTTTGGAAAGCTCCTTTGCATTATTCTGTAGTTCTTATTTCTAAGAAAGCTGCTCCAAACTTGTTTGCGGTAACATATCCAATATTTTTCCAAGCCACTTTGGTGTAGATACTTTCTTTATGTGAAAGTACATGAAAAAAACCCACTGCATCTCCAACTTGCATTTCTCTGTTGCTTTAAGATCACGGAGAGAATTTGTGGTGGTGCAGAAGCTGAATCCTTGTCCAAAGCACTCTAAGATTTTGCAGTGTGCTACAGATCTTTCTATTCTACCATGTGTGCAGATGAAATTTGATGAAATTTCTGATTTTCAATGACAACAAAAACCACAGAATTAGCCAGACTAGGTCAGACCAGTGGTCTGTCTCCCACCTCCAACAGTGTGCAATAGCAGACACCCGAAGAACAATACAAGAACAGAACAAACTGACTGTGGTACTTTCCAGACTCCACCACTGGGATTTAGTGAGCCATGGATGCTAGTTTTGGGATTAGTAATCCTCGATGGATGTTTCTTCCAGGAATACAAACCCATCTAAACATTTGGCACTTCTAATACAACATGGCAAAATTTCTGCAATGTAACTATGCCTGCATTTATATCTTTGACAATCCTGTCCTCAGCTCACTTTTGAGTTTTTGTGATGTACTTCTTTGATGCTGTGTATATTCAAATACAAGTTGTATAAATTTTCTGCATTTTAAAATTTGTATTTCACATATCTTTTTTTGTGATAAAGAATCATCTTCAGAAAGGAGCTTCAAAAATAGCTAAATAACTGAATTTTTTTTTCCAGACTCATCGTAGACATTAAATAAATGCTCTTTGTGGGATTTGAGGTGGACGGGTCACAGGATTTAGTTTTATTTCATTCTATTTTTCCAAGGATTGGTGCATATTTGTACTTTCTTATGTTTTACTGGATTTCCTTCCATTTCTTCCTTACTCCATTGGATCGTTGTATGCTTCATAGTAAGTCCTCCTCTCCAGACTTTGGAAGGCATTGTCACATAAAGAATTGTTTGCATATGCATAGCATTCTTGAATCTTCAGTAGACTCATAGCTACTGCATGAGTCATTTAAAAAAATAATTTCTGATTTTTCTCCAAAACACAATGCCTTTCCATGGATTCTAGTATCAAGGCTCAAAATTGGCTTACTAAGACAATTCACTTTTACTTTTTTTTTTTTTTTTTTTTTTTTTTTAATTCTCTTTACATTTAACATTTAATTCACCCACTGTGAATGGCAGAAGCTGTCCACATCATGCCAGTCTCATGGATGCAGATAATATCTCCGCTGTGCAAAGAGGCATAGTTTTCCTATAGTTTTTCTCTGGAATATCACTCATTTATTCCCAGTGTCAGCTGCAAATTTCAGGTGGGTTTTTTTTTCCTTCCAGAAGCTGTATCTAGGAAGATATTAGTTACCAGAACAGTAGTACCAAGGCATTTATGCTTGCTTCATCATTTCCCTTCTCCTTCTTCTGTTTTGTAACCAAACAGGATAATTGTTGCTAAAACTCTCTCCTTGTAGGTGTTCTCCAACTGTATTACTCCCACTGCTTCACTGTTTGCCTATGTGATGTACTCAAACATAATGTCTAATGTAATTATCTTCCGTAGGCATAGGCGTTTCTTTTCCTTTGCATGGTGCAATCCACTGCTATTGCAAATGTGCATCAGTGGCTTTCTGTCACTTCCTTCACCAAAAATACTACACAGAAGTGGCATACTTGTCCTCCCTGGGAAATCCTTCTTGGTGAAAGCATGTAGATTAGCACATCCTGATACTTAGATATTGATACTTCTCAATAACGTCATATCCATTTGGATATCTGCTTTGGACAGGTCAAATGGTTTGTCTATCCTATCAAATTATTTGCCTAATTCTTGTAATTTTCCTTCAATTACTTTCAATTGGGATCCTGTGTAGTACAATTCTTATGCATTTTTATCTCTAAAAATGTGGGGGTTTTTTGTTTTGGTTTTGGATTTTTTTATTTGGTTGGGGGGTTTTGTTTTGTTTTGTTCTGTTTTAATGAGAACATACTTCAGCTTTGTTTTTTCAAGGCAAATAGTCTCAAATAGGTTAAACATCCTGGATTTTCTCCCTCTGCCTTAGTGAACTTACAACTAGCAAATCACATACTGTAGATACTGCTGCCATTTTGCATGGTACATAATAGCACATGAATAGCTATTTAGATTTGCAGATTATTTGTTAAGTAGATATGATGAAGATATCATCTCAATTAATTCTTTCTATCCATAGTACTATCTTCTGATTAGTTTCAGTAGGCCATGCTTTGCTTCTAACACTGTGAATTATTTTTAT
Organism: Heliangelus exortis; assembly: GCF_036169615.1. Classification (NCBI taxonomy): domain Eukaryota; kingdom Metazoa; phylum Chordata; class Aves; order Apodiformes; family Trochilidae; genus Heliangelus; species Heliangelus exortis. The sequence continues at coordinate 61,912,878 of NC_092422.1, forward strand.
TTATACTGCTCACATCAGTGTAAAATAAATAGAGAAGGGCACACTAAAAAACTTTTAGGACAAAAAATTTAAGGTATACTCTCTCAGGAGCTCAGCTGAGTTCAACAGCATTGAGATAGGGTAAGGGGATATTGCTGCATGAAGATAAGTCCTAGTGTCACCCTACTGTCACTCTCATCAGAAATATTATTAGTTATCAGAATAACATATCAACATTGTCCAGTACTTATGTAATTTATTCAAATGGTTACAGATATGAGAGAAGACGACCCTGGATGTAGTAGATTGCATGATGATGAGAAAACACTTTCTGGAACCCAGTCCAGAAGTATAGGTGGATCTAGACCACTGTCTCCCTCTTGAGGGGTATTTCTGAATATATATTTGTATATAGATCTATACATATACACATACACATGTATTGCATGTTTGTTCATATACACAGAGACAGCGTGGATGAACTGTTACAAAAATTTCATCAGCCAAGACAAGTAGATATTATTTCAAAGAGGGTTGGAAGAACCAGTGCAAGGACTTTCATCACTTCCCGTGGGAGCTATCCAGTTTAATCAGTCTGATATACATGCAGTTATTTAGATTCATACATTTTCTACAACTTTGACTCACACTTCCTCTCTTCTGCTCTCTGTTTTGACAATAAATGTGCTTTGTTACTGAAGTAGCTCATACATAAAGTATCATTTTTCTCCTACGGCCCTCAGCTCACCATCAGGTTCAGATGTGTTACTTACTTCCCATACCTTAATGCTTCTCTGAAGGAAAAAACTGGAATAAGAGTTAAGTTAAATGGAATAATAAGAACAAATCCCACCTAGATATGTGTAATTAAAGAAGGGGAAAAAGAGAGCATCAAAAAGTACAGTGAGAGATGTCAAGAAACTAGAGATGATGATACAAAAGATACTAGAGAGATGATACAAAATAAGGATGAGTTTTATTTAGGCATTTTAGGGACATTAAAAATTATTCATTATTTTTAATTTTCCATCTATGTTCAGATGTTTAGTTAAACGTAGTTACAAGACAGCAATATCTATTAACAGCAAATAGCTATTTCCTCTTCAGAGCAGTCAGTACTGCAAAATCTGTTCCATATAACTTTGTGTGCTAGACAGAGGTTTTTAAGAACTCATTACTTGACATTACCTGTCACAAGGTGTTTTACCCAACTCTTAGATTCACTCTCTTAAATCAGTGACATCAAAACTTCTGAGCCTTAGATCTATGCATCACATTCCTTTTGGTAGATGTAGCCATAGGAAGGCCTGATTAAAGACATTTTACATCTTGCATGCACAACAAATGAGCAGGAGTGTGAGCTATTATCCTCATAAATCTATATCTCTTTGGCCATCCACCAGAATGCACAATCTGTGGCTGTATCTTTAGGGACCTGCACATCAGCTTGTTTGGCATCAGGACTGCTTGCTGCTGCAGATGATCCTGATAGGCACATAAGATATGAAATGCACCTTTTGATCTCTACTACAGGGACTGCAGGAAACTGTTTTTAACTAGGCATATAATAGGTCAAAATGATCAAAAGGGTGGAAGAGAAGTTAACTAATAAAAGACTGTGACCTACTGCTCAAGGCAGGTAGCACTATATGTCAAGACTGCGTAGAAGACAAGTGTTAAAAGATCTCAGTTCCCTGACGTACGTAGGTTTGATCTTCCACAGGTGTAATGATTTTAATCTCTGTAGGATGCCCATTCATCATCATCCTTCCATTCATCACCACTGAAGATCAATGGGCACATCAGTTTTAGGCCAAACACAGCATATGCAGTCACATAATGAACAAAATAGCATTTGAGGGAGGCAGAAGGGAAGAAGGGGGTATTTATACTGCTTAGCATTCACTGGTTAACTTAGAAACCATTTTTTCTAATCACTCAGTTAAGAAAGGCAGGTTACCCTGAGGCAAAAGGCCTTACAGAGGTGTCCAGAGCAAAGCTTCATGGTGCTACAGAATGAGAAAATGTGGCAAAATACCCTAAAACTTCCATTGCTACTGTCTAACTAGTGGTGGGGGTAACAAGAAGGAACAGGGACTAATGCATGTTCAGTTTCAGATGTCCAGGGTCACAGCTGCAAAAAATAAATAAAAAGAATCAAGCATACATATAACATTAAGAAGAAGAAGAATCTAAGGCCTCTTTCTCAATCTCTCACTAAATCCTATTGCATATATTTTATTTGGCAGCAAGCTATTTCAATATGTAACACTGACATTTTTCAAGCAAGTCAGCTCTGATTTCAAGCCCTGGAATGCTAAGAATGATGGTACCTTCTTTTTAATTCTTTATTCTTCGTTAGCCTCTAGGATAACACAGGTTTGGTTGGTTTTTTTTTTACTATCATTCTTATTTTTAATGTTTCTCTAAGTGAAATAGACACTCAGCTTCATACTAGGAGTCACAAAATCCGTTAAGCACTTACTGATATAAAATCAATGACTCACGAAACCTTTGCACACTGGTGATGACTTTAATAATTATTTCACTGGTCTGGACTCAGGTGTCATGATAATTACAACCAATAATGTCTCTAATACCTTTTGAATTGATTACCATGGATCTGTGCATACTTGCCAAGACAGATATAACCCAAAGTCTGCTGCAGATAGTCTGATTTGAACCTGAAAGTTTTCTAGACTTTTAGAAAGCTTCTGTAAATTAGAAGGGACTTGAACCATGTGTAATTGCACTTGGGCTTTCTAAAACAAACAGGAATAGTGCATGACACAGACATCCAATATTTTAAAAAAGCAAATAAAAGTAACTAATACAACTGTACATGATGAAAGGTAAAAGCAATAATAAGCTGTGAAGATCTTCAGCTAAAAAGCAAGATAAATAATAATAAATAAACAAATAATAATAAAAAGCTAAAGGCAAGACAAATTCAAACACAGAAATTAATTATCAAAAGTAAAAATTACCTTTTCTCCCTTTAAGCCAAGTTGCTTAGGAGTTTTCCTTGGAAATAAGCATACTGGATACTGTGTAGGGAAAGAGTCCAAAAGTAGTATCAAATTTCACTAGTGTCTCATTTGCTAGTACAAGATTTATTATCAGGGAACATTTTGCTACGTAGCTGAATTCAGTAATTTGCTCTTCCACAGTGTTTTTGGAGGTTAGCTAATTTGAATAATATTTCAAGTTTGGATATTACACAAAGCACTTATATTTGTGATACCCTCAGCTATGGTAATATGTGGATAATTTACCAATCAAGTGATGAAAAATCGTGTGCACTATGAACCTTAGAAGACATGGGTTGCAACACCTAGCTGAAATATTTATATTTCAAAAATTCTGACATTCACATTCCTGGTAGTAATAATAAAAATGCCTAATGTCTTAAGCAGTACTTCACATCTTCACTTTTATGCACTTAACTGTAATGAGACAGCAGCAATGTATCTACATAACATTAATTCATCTGTATAATGGGAAAACCAAGTTATTAAGGGCTACTTTTATCTCATTGAAATTCAGAAACTGTTTGGGGGTACCTGACTTCAGGATTACAACTCTCTGGGGCCCTTGCACAGTCAATGAAGAGAAGGAAACAGAGGGATACATATGGAGCCACCTAAGAGTAATTTTGCCATGAAGGAATGTGAAATTTAGCTTCTGTACAGCCTTAGAGAAGCTAACAAGGAGCTATTAACTAGTACTGGATAATAATCACATTTTGAGTGAAAGATTCAAGTTTAGTGATGGATACAGGCAACCAGTGGCCTGCGTTATCTCTGGTTTGCCACCAAAGCCCAAAGTTAGCCATGACTAAGGGTTTTGCTTGGGAAAAGGTAGTACAAGAAGTGGGCTTTGGAGCTGCTAAGAAAATGAAAACCTCAGGCCTCATTCCCAGTTGCAAGTAGTGTAATTAATAGGCTACTGAAATCAACACAGTTCAAGTATTATAATTACAACTGCAATACTCTCAGGGTATTAGATTGGTACAAAGGCACAGGCCTCCTGATTCATTCAGTTTCTCCAGATATCCACGAGACACAGGGAAGATGCCACCAGAACAAATAGCAGACAGATGCTATGTCCTCTGTCATTGCTTTGAGAAAGTGATTCTGTGCAAAGGCTGGCTTCAGAGGAGATGTATCACTGGGTATCAATATAGGTGAGATTGCCTAAAAGTAAGGAAGAATCAAAGTGTCATTTTGAGATACCCTATTGTGTCCTGGCTGGCCATAGCTGCTGCTCTCGAGGAGCATCATAAAAATGTGGGTATCCCACAGCTCCTCTGTACCATCTGCCTGTCCCAGGAAAATGTGAACAATATCTCAAAACTGCAATAAATACCTACATTTAGGCAAATGACTTGAGTGTAAGTTTGTTGCAAGCCAACAGAATTACAGAACAAACAAGTCGCTACTTTATAAGAACGAAAGTGGCAGAATCTGATCCAGACATTTTTGCTACTTGAACCCCTTGGGATGAACGTGTGCCAAGTGCATTTAAAATGCTGTCTATGGACTTTCTTCCCTTCTCTTGCATTAGACTGACTGTCTATATGAAAGAAGCAAGATAGATACGATCTAATTTGCATTTAAAAATATACCAAGATTTGTGGTTAAAGATGTAAAACAATACACATTAAGGGAAATGTCAAAGCCATTCATAAAGTAAAATCTGTTTATAGGTTGCAGTATAAGCAGAGATTGTATCAAGTTGTTACTTTTTGCTGCTTTATGTTTATTGCAAATTTTATAAATTCTCATTTCATATTAATATTCAGTATTTGTATTGTATGTGGACACTATGTAAACATGAATGTTCACATTGTCATGTTGTTATGACAATTTGCTTCATTTTTTATAACTTCCATAAATTATCTATGAAACTGCAAACTAGCTTTATCACTGGCATCCTCATTTTCAGAAGCATATTAAATATTTTGTGAAAAGTGTATCAACATAAAGGAACAAAGGGAATAGCTCATCATATTTGATTCTTTTATGATATATTTATATAAATACTGAGTATGGCGTGTTTGATGACTGCAATCATCCACCTGGGACACGCTCACAAGATAAAGCTTTAGAAGAGTGTCTGTTCGATAATGAATTTAAATCATGGCGAATTTGCAAGTGAAAATAATAAGATTATTATATTTGTGTTATTTCTGTGTTTGGTGTAAGTGTACTGGGACTGGCACCAGCAGGCTTTGAACTGCTACAGTGACCTGGTAGACCTTTTGCTCCTACAGATTCATTTTAGTGGTCTGATGTCTCTGGATAGATTTACCCCACGAGTCAAGGGTTGAGCAAATTCATTCATGTTCCTGCTTGTAAGCCCCTGGGACCAAGTACATGTAAAGAAGAGCCTATGACGTTGCATTAGATTTTAACAGCAGGAGAATCATCACCTTTCTGGCATTTTCTCTTCAAAGACAGACAAATACAAAGCATTTGCTTTCTTCTTACATGAAAAGCTTAAAAATGCTACAGAAAAGTAGGCACAACACCAGAGTTTCTCTATAATTGAATGGCAATCTCTCCATATAGCAGGTCTCAAAGTAACCAAGCATGTCTGTTGCTTGCCAGCAAGTAGGAAAGCATGAAGCTGTATGAATAATCTGGCCAACCAGCTGAATGAGATTTTATTGTTATAAGACACCATTTGGCATGGGTATTTACCCACTCAGAATCATGTTTCATTTTAGAATTTATGTTTTGTTAACTAAATTAATTTTTGAGGTTTTATTTTAAATTACAGAATTCTATAGATAGGTTCTATTGGCTTACAAAATGAAAATACTTCCAGCCTAATTGGCCAGAACCAGTTCATATTGCCTAATTATTATCTGATGATATAATAATCTTATTTTTAAATACATCTTATATAATTTTGAAAAGTTCTGATACAGCTAGATACATAAACATTCCTTGGCACGTAATAGACAAGCAAATTAAGTCTAACATAATTTTCAGCTTTTTGTCAATAGCAGTATAACAGAATTCCTGCCACAAGAAGTATGCAGAGAAAGAGATGAAATAAATCTCTTTTGTTTCTGAAGGATAAATACATGAAATCTTGAGGGGCTTGGGTAAGTTAACATGCTTGTCTACATGTCAATAATTTTCAATTTAGAGGAAACTCAGGCATCACTGCCAATTATTATGCAAGAAATTAGTCTGAAGTCAGCAGGAAATCACACCTAATATCACTGAAGGAAAGGTGAGGCTGTGCCTTTATGTTATTGACATATGTTAGTTCCAACTGGGTCTCAAAGCCTTTCAGCATGAACAAGTGTGCATTTGCTTTGCTGGAAAACTTCTGACTAGCTCTACTGCCAACCTGCTCTTTCCACTGGCCTGTCACTAGTCCAAGAGATTTGGCAATATGTGGGGTGTTAATACTCAAGATCATTTAAAACCTCTGAAGGATTATGTAGATTTTCATGTGTACTCTTTCTAATTCCTATCTCTTGACAGCTTCAGATTTTCCAACACCAAAACAGAATATTTTCAAGATGATTCTACAGATCTGGAATATTCAGGAATAGCAGAATGCAGGCAATAAAAGCACAATTCGTGGGAAAGTATTACATCCTCCTTGTGATACTTGGAAACCACAGAGCCAATACACAATAGCTGCACATGACTGAAATGCCCAGTGAAAGTTTAGGCAGTGATAAGCCACCACTGTTACTCAGGCAGTAAGAAAAAGCTTTGTCACAGTGACAAGAACCACCAAGCAGACCTTGTGTAACCAAATTCACAGTAGTAATATGAGACCATCAATGTTTCTTAAATTTTTTTCTTATGTTATACTGAAAACAACATTGTACTTAGCACTGAGTGATGTAAATTGTTTGAGTCATGACAAGGCACAGTCTGATGGGTCTTAAGTGATAGTAAGGGAGAAAACACCACACTGAAGAAACAATAGCATGTTTACATAGCACCTGTGTAGCTGATAATTGCCTTTTTAACAAAACTATGGACAAGGCAGGTCCTCACAGAAATCTTTACTATCTACTAAATAAATCACAGTTATTTATGACAGAAAACTTTTATCTAACATGAATAATTATCTACATAAAGTTGATATGTTTGAGGTCAGGGATGCCATATAGAGGGAGGGACCTTGACAGGTGTAAGTAAGGGGCCAATGTGAACCTCAAGAAAGTCAACAAGGACAAGTGCAAGGTCCTACCCTTGGGTTACAGAGTCACCACTGTAGGTACAGACTGGGAAATTAATGGATCAAGAGTTGCCCTGTGGAGAAGGACCTGGAAGCAATGGTGAACTAAAAGCTGCATGTGAGTTGTCAGTGTCTGCTTGCAGAGGAGAAAGGGAACTGTATTCATGGCTGCATCAAAAGCAGCATAGCCAGCAGATGAAGAGAGGTGATTCTGCCCCTCTAATTCATTCTGATAAGACCCCACCTGGAGTTCTGTGTCCATTACTGAGGTCTCCAGTACAAGAAAAACATATCTGTTGGAGCAGGTCCAGATGAATGCTATAAAACTTATCTGAGAAATGGAACATCTCTTCTGTAGAGAAAGGTTGAGGGAGCTGGGGTTGTTCAGCCTGCAAAAGAGAAGGCTCTGAGGTGACCATATTCTATGATTTTATTATTTTGCTTTTTTTCCTGTTAACACATCAATGAAAGGGAAAAAGGGAGAAAAAATGTTACTACAGAAATTACAAAATAATTGATAAGGTAATAACTGTCCTTGACTTGGGAATGGGTCTTCCTGAAAGCTGGATGAGCTGGACTCCTGTCTCACAGCATTGCAACTGGCCTGGCTCCACAGCCCCACCTGTCTGGCAGACCCTTTGTCTCTCCAGCAACAGTGTCATGGAATCATAGAATGGTTTAGGTTCAAAGGGACCTTAAAGATCATAGAATCATTAGGATTGGAAAGGACTGCTAAGATCCTCAAGTCCAACCCCTCTGCCTTGGGGCTGGGGTAAGGGATTGGAGTGGGGGGATGGTTTGGGAGTGTCAGAAACCCAAAATCTGAAGCACTGGGGTGGACATCCAAGTCAGGTTTTCCTGCTATCCAGGAAAGACCCGGAAAGCCCTGTGACTCTGGGCTCTAACCATGGCTTGGTTCCCAGCATCTCAGCCAAGGTTTCCAGAGCTCCCAAGTCTCCTGTTTTGGAGTTGTTTTGGAGCAAAGATTTCTCACTTGTAGTGATCTTTACCTATGGGACAGTCTACATGGCAGGGGTGATGGAACTGTGGAAGACCTGACAGCTAGGAAAATTAATATTGCTGTAAAATACTCACTGGTGGATGACAAGAATGTCAGCCTCCTTGAAGCATTCTAGTATCCCAAACTCTTTGTTTAAAAACCACAAAGATTTGATGTTTCTACATCAATTTTCCTCAAAACGGCTCCAGTTTTAAAGGTTTAGATCTAAAAATAAATATGTACATCATGCAGAAGCCAAATGTATAAATCATGCAAAGCCGGGAAGCCCTGATTTTTTGGCCAGTTCTAATTAACACATTTCCACTGTTGGTTTCCTTTTTTTTTTTTTTTTTTTTTTCCTGCAAGGAATGCAATTCATTATTTTGTTAAAATTAGTCTTGTAACTCAATGCTCATCTATATTTGCCTGTGCCTTATTGCATTACTACTTCTACTAACCACCCCAAATAAGTAATTTCATTATGCACTCTATTAATAATGGTAGAATCAGCTTTTATTTGTGCTGGGCAGGGGAGTGCAGGGAATGCATTGGTTTTTATTAATGAACAATGCCTGAATTCCTTTGCAAACTCCAGAGGATTTGCAAGCATTATTAGAAATTCATTCACAACCACATATGAATCACTACACTTTTCCTGTGCAAGAATGCTTCACTCTGAGTAGGGTATTACACATAATAATGTGTCACTAGCAAACATCACCCTGCTATGCTTTGCCATCTATCCATGTCTGCTTGCCAGACTGTTCAGTAGCTGTTTCTCTCTGCCTGTGCTCAGCTATCCTGACTTCTAAGAAACTGAGAGAATTCAGCCAACCAAGAATTTACATTCACTGTTGCTAATGCCCAGAATGCTATTACTTATAATCTGTTCTGAGATAGCTGGTGAAATCAATGAAAGACCACTATGTGATACCCTTTCCTCAAGGCTTCTAAGAAAAGGAGACACTTATCCTGATTCCAAAGTCCTAGAAGAAGTAGACCACCCTTCTCTAGCCAACAGGAAACAGAAACAATAGGGAAAACAATAAACATAATTATGCAGATTATCCCATATTCATCCATCTATCCATGGGATTAAATTAGAAACATAGCCCTTAGGTCTTGTTACAGACAATAAATAGAGAAAAAATTAAAAAACAGACATCTTCTGAAGATGACTCAGCTCTTAGCTGGGTGCATGGCTATTGTTTACAGTCTCCTAGCCACTTCACTGCTTTTGGAAAAAAACAAACCAAAACAGAACAAAACAACCTTAAAGGAACAGTGCTCCTAATTTAGACATTTCTGTGTGATAAACCTGAAAATAAACAGGGCAAGTCTAGTCCTGAATGCTGCTGTGCAAGGCAAGTTTAATAAGTAACAAAAGACTTAGTTTCTATCAAGAGCATGACATTTACAGAGTGACTTCATGATATGTCATATATCATGAACATTTTGAGTAAAGGCCCAAGCTGAGTACCCATGCAGATATTATATTAAAGGGAGTCTGGGATTACTCACATTAAAACATTAATTACGCATTAAAAAATGGAGCCTAAGTCTTACTGGTTTTATGTTGTTGGTGTTTTTTTGTTTGTTTCTTTGTTTTTTAATGCAACATGACGAGGAGTATGTTTTTCTTCTACTCCAGTGAGGTGGAAGCTGAAACCAACAAATGGCTAGTCACAAGTGAGGTGTAAAATTATTTCTCTCTTCTACAGTCCACTTGTGTTCCCATTCCAGTAGCAATTATATAATTCCACTATTACTGACTCCATTTCACTTTGCCTGGATTGATTTTTATTATTATTATTATTATTATTATTATTATTATTGAAAGAATACAGGATCTGTGTTGACTTTTGCAAAATCTGTTTGTAATTTTATTAATGATTTTGCTAGCAATACTCCTTTTAAATGCTAGTCAGACAAATTTTTGCCTTATGGCAATTTCAGACCTGTAGAGTGCTGAATAAAGGCAGGAAGACCCTGAAAAGGAAACATATATGTCCCTGGCATGAAAATCTTAAGGTAGTATGACTTTGGGAGAACTGACAATGTTCTTTTTCTGTCTTGAGGAAGTAGAAATTTGCTACTGGGCCAGATCAAAATGCCAAAATACCATCTTCAATTACTACATTTTCCATGGTGAAATTTCTTCTCTGAGTCTTTAACTTCACATGGCTTCTCTGTTCCTTTCTAGTTCTGGATGAACTCTTCCCCATTATCTAAAAACTTATCATTTGATGTGTTTTTTACCAAGTGATGCTCCCACTTAGTGCCCTTCACTGAAGAAGAGCTTTCTTCCCTTTTTTTGTTCTCAACATCAGCTATTTTTCCCACTACTTGCTGATGCTCTTTGTGGAGCTCTGAAGAGCACATAGCTTCTAATCTGGTCTTGTACAACTTCTAAAATTGGTCACTCTTTATTAGACCTTTCTCAATTGCTGTAATAAGTATGTTGCATAACACCCTGCATGGGTAGGGTAAATCTAATCTAATCTAATATAATCTAATCTGATCTAATCTAATCTAATCTAATCTGTAAATCTAATCCTGCTGGCAATCTTCACACTAGCAAGACACGCACACAAAAAAAAAACAAACAAAAACAAAAACAAACAGAAAAAACAAACAGAAAAAACCCAAGAAATGTAACAGCTGAGTTAAGTTTCTATTATCACATTTTAAGATCAAATATATACAATCAGTAATAGTAGTCTGTACCGATGAAATATCGTATCAACAAAAATGCAAGCAACTAATTCATAACACTGAATAATGTGGAGGGTTTGGGTTTGGGTTTTTTTTCACTCAGGTAAGCCCAGATAAATTTACCCTAATGGCTGCTTGTCAACCTCCCTCCTAGCCATCTTCAGATAATTTACATTATTTTGTAACCTCATAAACTAAATTATTAAATTCCCTTTAAAGCCAGAAGAAGAGCCATCATGGATTTGGAAAGGAAAGTGATACATATTTGCAAAATCACAATCTGCAGAGGTAGACACAAAAACATAAATGGGGCTAAATAATCTGAACTGACTCTGAGACATCAAACTCATTTTTAGAAGAGAAATCAAAAAATCAACATTACCTACCTGAGATAGAAAAACTGTGTGACATGTAAATCAAAAGCCTTGTAACGTTTTCTTCATTGTATCATGGTACCTTTTATTAAGGTATGGGTTTGTTCCAGAATTTAAGAAAAATACAAACAAACAAACAAACAAAAAAGCTAAGTCTACTACTGAATGAATTGATCTAAGACAAAGCATCATCTTTGTTGATGTTCATCTGTATGAACTTCTCTAGAAAATCTTTCTGTGCTTCTTAGTTGGAATACAGAACATGCAAGCTGCCTGAAATACTAAAGCAGAGAGAAAAAGAAGAGTAACACACTTCAAGCTAAACCTTCTGAGCACTGAAGATATTTTTTTTTTTCCTATGTCTTTCTATGATAACTATGTGTTTTTCCAAAATCATTTGCATCTTATGACTTGCTCCTCAGAAAAGTGAACCATCCATGGTATGTTAAGGTATTTTTTGGTTTGTAGCTTCCAACACTGGCATGTCTATGTATTACATTCATATAACTCTTTTGTTCCACAGTTTTTGGACATAATTGAAACATCTCCTGACTGGTCAAACTCCTGACTGGTTAAACTCTCAAGCAGGTATTTGAAAAAGTCAATGCTTGTTTTCCTTTTTTATATTTTTTATTTTCTAAACAAGTTGAATGGGATGCAAAATCCTTGATGATTTATTAAATCATCCCGTTGTACTTGGAAATCTTACAGCAGCTGGCCAACAGCTGCAGCATGCCCCAGCAGCCAGTACCTCAGCCTTCAATCTGTCAGATGGATTCCACTTTATTCAAAACTGTGCTTGTGGTTTTCACTGGGATGATCCCAGAAAGCCCAGGCAGTGTGTTCTATCCAGCTAATCTAAGGCATGAATTAATCTACCAGCAACTTTCTCTTGACACTGTCTAATTCTCTGCATGAGTGACCCCTTCTTGTTTTTATACTAAGCCCCTGGAAAGGGTAAGTGTAGCTGTTCATGATGTTCTTGGATTAGCCTCCATTTAGAATGCATGAGCTTCTTCAGTATTCTGTTCTGGGCATGGACCTGAGACTTTTTCCCATGTGTGCCCAAAACAAACAGGATTGTAACAGTGGTCAAATTACACCCTGTTCCAAATTACAGTAAATTTACTAGACTTGTAATTTCAGAAAATGTGAACTAGAATCACTTTCTGTTTAGTCATATTGGTGAGTAATCGGGTTTTGATAGTGTAATCTTAGAGCCATAGGAGCATGGGCATAAATCTGGCTTAGACTCAAGGGAAGCCTTTAATCTTGGCAGGGCTGCAAACGTTGTTTGCAGGAATAAAACTTCTCTTAAGAATGGATTTTTGGTTGTTCATGTAGATGTTGAATAATACAGACTCAGGCATATTCCTCTGAGGTAGATCATACTGTAGTCTCCACTCTTAGCTCTGTTCTTGCTGAATTCAACGTAAAAATTATTGTTGATTATTGGAAATTTTGTTCTTTTTTAGACAGAAGTTTTCTTTCAGTCATACTATGCAATGATTTTCACTCATGTACTGTATTTTTTTCTAAAAGCATCTGGTGGTATGTGGTGTCAGACGCAGCTGATTGGCCTTTGAACACCGCATCTGTGCCCATATCACTTTCAAATGCAACTTCAGCAAGTTGAATTATGTTCAGTGCTCAGCCAGGACATACTTTCTCAAGTATAATTCAGCTTGTTTGGAGAGAAGGTGGTGTTCAGCCACTGGTGACAGACAGTTTATAAATTACTTCAGTGCTTTAACTTTAAAATGATATATTAAAGACTTCGGTTTGATGGGGTTTGGCTCTGGAGCATCCTTCCTCCTTTTTAGAAGTGCTGTAACACAAGCTTGTAACAATTTCTTAGGGGTTGTGTGTATAGCTGAGCATAAGTTCTACAACTGGATCAGCCAGGCATTTGTCACTGGTCCCAAATGTTATCTCTGCAATAAGTCTGTACTTTAGGCAGATTCATTTGTAGCTTAATGTGAAAAGGATACCTATGGTGGGACAACAACTGGGTCCCAAACTTTTCAGCTTGCCAGCCAAGAAGTCTTCCCTTTTCAAAATTTACAGCTTGTAGAGGAGCAGGTGAAGTTCAGGTGTCTTGGATGCATATCCATTTGCTGGTCAAGAAACATTACTCATACCTGGTTATTCACACATGAAAAAAGGCTTCCAAAGAGAAACTGTGACTACTTGAAGCATAAATATGATATAACTTTCCAAATGCTAATTCACTAAGTCTTACCAGACCTTTTAGAAACTGCTGGAACTTAATCTGTTTTAAATTATTCTATTTAAGTGATCATCAGAGTCTAGTCTGACATTCTGCATAAGACAGGCCAAGGAATTTCACTGAGTTCTCCAGACCACAAATGCCTTCTTAGATCCATTGAATGTTCATATCTTTGTCATGCAACTGCAAAATTACAAAGAGTTTGTGGGGTATTTCCAGGTTGTGAATTTGTGGTTTTAAAACCAGACCTTTAGTTATTTAAGTAATAATATGATATTTGAGTTAAACAGATGAGTTTTCTGGAAAACATTGTTGCAATGTTCCAGGATTGCTTGCTATGGAGAAAGGGAATAAAACCCAACTATTTCCTTTAAGAACTCCCTTTCTATAAAACAATCTTGTCTTTGAACTTTGATGAATTGTTGTCAATTGGTTTTGACATGTTTTCTTTTCCCTTTGCTGAGCATCTTCAATAGGCATCTGATGCTGGCAGAACTATAGATGAAATGGACTTTTGGATTCACCTAGTATGGCTTTCCACTTTCCTGCATGACATATGGGAAATGTGACAAAAGAGATGTGCATACAGCTTTGAAGTGTATTTTAAAATCTTTATTTCCCTCTAAACAGGATTAAAAAAAATCATAGAAGTCCAGAAATCCTAAAAAAGATAATGCCAGGTGTTTTGAGGGAAAGCAATGGGAACAGATGGCCTTACTGGAGGAGGTAAAATAAAAATTTCTAGATGCTATATTTGAAACTTGGTGAAGAAGAGCAGCTGAATCTGGAGGATGGTGCCAGCATCTACCCTCTGATTTGAGTGAAGAACTTGACAGAAGTGCAGAACCAAAGCAATAAGGGCTGTATTCCTTCTTATTTCCAAAAATCAGAGTGAAGGCTAACACCAAATCAGTAATAAAGGCTTCACATGAAGGCTGTGCTCTGTCTTCATGTGTACTACCATACGTGGCCTTATTCCCAACAATTGTATAATTCTATAAACTTCCATAGAACCAGCACATGTAATCTCCACTGCTGGCACCAGTTATGCTTGGCATTGTATCCAAACACCCACTTTGCACCAGATCTGTCAGTATCAAAGCCATGAGGCTGGAACTTTTCCTGTGCTCTGGAATACATTGATTCAAATAACTCGTCAAAGCTATAATTACGAATAACTGTTATATCTGCACACTTCTTTGGGACTGGATATCACCCAAGAGTAGAAAGTTACAAAAAACAAATAATTCAACCAGGGTAAAACATACTATACCACAATGTAGTGTTCTACAGGGTCTGTTGTGCAAATTATACCGTGTACCTCAGGAACATAGGCCATCAAGGTGCTGTTGTCTGGTAGTGTTGGTCTGCAGTTGAAAACAGTAACTATTACCTCTTTGCCAAGCCTATATGATCTTAAAAAATCATACACATAATTTAAATACTTATATTATTTATATGGTTTTACACAATCTTGAACATACATTATATTCATATTTGAAAAGAGAAGTCTAGTCTGCATGGAGACAAGTAGACCCAGATCATCCATGAGGGAGATAACACTGGGGACCTATGAGGGGGTACAAAAGGAGCAAAGAGCTGATGATTCCATTGATGTTCCATGCAGCTAACCAACAGGATATCAATCTGTGGGCCACATGTTGTACTTTGCTTTTCACCCAGCTACTTTTAAGCAGTCCTGCTGAAAGTCATGGACCACTTATTCACCAGGCAGCACGGTGTGCAGGTTTAAGAAGGAATCTCTTAGGGCTTGCTTGTGCCTCTCACCCTGTCTGGTGCCAAACAGAATTATACAACTGAACATCCCTGTCCTGCACAGCATGGCTGTATCCTTCCTTCCCCTACAAAATAGGTCCTGTGTGAAGACAAGCACATGTATTGACTACTAGTCTTCATAATGCAGCTTGTACTCCTAAATTATACCAATCATGGCGAAGACATGAATATACATCAAGATGCTTGGTCCTGTCTGAAAATATCTTCCTGAAATGCTCTAAACAGATTCAACATTCAACCATACGCAAGTTGTTTTGTAAATTGTTCTGCAGAAGGATGAAAGCTGTGTGAGTAAGAATTGAAAAGTACAATGAGATATGTATTTCTGAAAATAATTTTAGGGCATTCAGTCCAGCTGTGCATCTCTTTCATTGGTTCCTACACACAAGTACTCAATTATATGAAATATTTAAACAAGAGACATTCTCTTTGAAACTTGTAACATAATTTACTTACAGCTCTGTTCTTTCATATTAGCTTATGTTACTAGAAAATGGAAATAAAATAATTTTTCTACAGCTGTATACTCACAGCAAAAGGGTCTTGCATTGGGAAAACGGACAAACTGATGCAAGCTTTTTCAAAATGCACAGCTGTGGCAACTTCATGTTGTGGTTTAATTGACATAAAAGTAGCAAGCAAAATCCCATCTTAACCCTAATGTCTTGTATTACTCACCTCTTGCTTTTGTTCAAAGCTTTCCACCACCCTCCCTTTTTTAAAACTACTTGCTTCCATGAAGTTTTCACAGTTCATTTCCTTAAATCTTGCCTCCCCCTGCTGGTTGTGCAAAACAGAATTTGTGAATAAAAAAAAACACTGGCCAAAGGTAAATGATGTGAACCATCAGCAATAACAAAGGATAGTCTTAGTCTTTACTCTCAAGTAGCATGGGAAAATCTCTATATATGCACTGGAGGCTCTTGGACCTCCTCTGAATTGCATTGTTTCTTCTTCAGACATACCAAAATCCACTTCCTCTGAGCCATGGTACAAATGCCATCTGTTTGGGATTTGGGGGTTTTTCTGGGGGCAAAGAGGAGTCTTGGTTGGTTCTTTTTGGTGGTTTGTTGTGGTTGATGTTTTGAGTGTTGGTTTGTTTTTGGTTTTTGTTTTTGTAAAACAGCAAGTGTAATGAAGTCTCTGTAAATAGGAGGTTCCACCTATCTTGAAATAATTGGATGACATTAGAAAAAAGCTGATGGGCAAAGCATAATTTTTGGTTTCACATCCATGTCTTTACTGAATGACTGTGTACGGTGACAGAATGCATACGCTCTAAGTTGGTGCATTTTCTAAGCTTCTAAAATTTACTGAGCAGCCAGCAGTTTATTTCTGTAAAGTCTTAATTAGCTTTAATTGCCATAAGTCTATTTATACCTATTTTCATCCATTTATTCAGTCTTTCTTTATGTTTACAGAATCAATATAAGAACATCTAGGCTGTGATGCTGAAAATGTTTTGCTAATTCCAACATATATGAACCACAGGATGTATAATTTTCAGAACTACGTCTACATGGGCTGCAATTTACATTAAATTGCTGTTTTGGTTAAATGGCACCTTAGCTACCAAGCAACTCTTTGAATAGTTTTTTCTTTAATTATTATTTAATTTTGTGGTTATGACTGGTTTTCAGTTAAAGAGGGTACTACTGACAAATTCAATTAAAGGAAAATAGAGGACTTAATGGTCCATGCTAATGATTCATTTCATACATAATATTTTATCATTTTCTGTGCAAATTTATAATGAGTGCTTAGTTTGTATTAATAAATGCTTGGATTTAGTCTACATAAACTATAGTGAATAAAATACTTTGCTAATGATATCTGTTGATAAATGCTTTTAAAACAATTAAGTCCTTACTTTAAAGTAGTTTTATCAGCACAACTTTCTATGAAAATGCATATTTTGTCATTAAGAAAGAAACATAGGTATAGGAATGTAATAATATATCCACAGCCAATGTTTTTTGATCTTTAAACAGCTCATGATATGCATCTGTTGCACTCTGGAAAACAAACTTTGAAGAATTATGGCAATCAGTTCAATGTGTTATATCTGATTTTATAATTTCACATGAAGAATATTAAGCTTGATAAATCAACTTTGCAGGTATCTGAATTATGAACAAATGCTTCTCTATTCCACAGAAAAGGCAAAAATTTTCATTTCTAGTCTTTCTAAATACTGTGTGTAGGAGTGAGAGGGAGGGTAAGTACCTACTGCAATCTTGATTATACATTTTGCATCTTCACTGATGAAGATATATTGTCTTCCAAAGTGAATAAAGTCATAATCTACAAACGTTTAAAAATAATATATGCTGTTATAATGTACCATGCTATTTTGGGACAATTTTGTTTTCATTGCTTTTTCTTGCACTAAGAAGAATGTAGATACGTAGTGGTTTGCGGAGTTCCCTTAAAGATCATCTAGAGATCATCTAGTTCAAACCATCCTTGCCATAGGAAGAGAGCTCCCACCAGGTTATTCAAAGCTCCATCCAGCCTGCCCTTGAACATTTCCAGGGTGGGGGCAACCACAATATCTCTGGGCAAAGTGTTCCAGTGTTTCACCACCCTCACAGGAAGGAGTTTCTTCTTAATATACAACCTAGATCTACCTTGTTCCAGTTTAAAGCCATTCCCCTTTGTCCTGGTTCTACACGAACATATAAGAAGCCCCTCTCCAACTTTATTGTAGGCCAGTTCAAGTCCAGGAAGGCCAATAAAAGGTCCCTCAGACCCTTCTTTTCTCCAGCCTGTCCTCACAGCAGAGGTGCTCCAGCCTTAGGATCATAGTTGTAGCCCTCCTCTGGACTTACT
Source organism: Heliangelus exortis (assembly GCF_036169615.1). Taxonomy (NCBI): domain Eukaryota; kingdom Metazoa; phylum Chordata; class Aves; order Apodiformes; family Trochilidae; genus Heliangelus; species Heliangelus exortis. The sequence goes on from NC_092422.1 coordinate 61,931,020, forward strand.
CCATCAGCTCCGTGTCCTTCATCTCTTGGGAGCTCCAGAACCAGGCACAGTTGTCCAGATGGGGCCTTATTAGAGCAGAGTAGAGTGGGAGAATCACCACCCTTATCTATCTGCTGGCCCCATTGCTTTTGATATGGTCCAGGCTGTGGTTGGCCTTCTGGGCTGCAAGTGCACATCACTGGCTCATGTTGAGCTTCTCATCGGCCAACAACCCCAAAGTCCTTCTTCCCAGGGCTGTTCTCAATCCATTCTCCACCCAGCCTGTATTTGTGCTTGGGATTGCCCCAGTCCAGGTGCAGGACTTGGCACTTGACCTTGTTGAACTTCATGAAGTTGGCATGAGCCCACCTCTTACGCCTGCCAAAGTCCCTTTCCCTCCAGCATGTCAACCACACCACCCAGACTGGTGTCATCAGCAAAGTCGCTGAGGGTGCACTCAGTTCCACTGCCCATGTCTCAAAGATGTTAAACAGCACTGGTCCCAGTACACAAATATTTGAGCAAAAGAATGCTGTTAGCTTCAGTGGTAAAACATACATACTGGAGCTGCTTCTGAAACATTCTTGACTGGTACTATTGGGTTTTAAAATACATTTTTTCAGCATTAATGGCAGAGGATAGCAAAAAGTAGGGAGAGGTTTAAGATTTTTATGAGTAGAACAATAATTCAGGAACACAAGTGCAAAAGTCAGGAGCAGTCACAGTCCTAAATTACTTACGTAGCCTGTAGATATCTTGTTGTCTTCTCCATTTAAATTTTAGGTGGTGACACTGGTTAAGAATCAGGATGAATGAATTACAATTAATTTAATTTCATGACTCTCAGAAGTTCTAAAATTCAGTGTGCCGTTTGGAAATTGCTGTCAATTTTTCTATAAAAGGTAGGGGGAAAAAAAGCACACCAGATTTCTTTTTTGAAGCAAGTGAGTTCTTAAATTGTTGCCTAAAGAAACTCTATTCTGAGAGCCACTGCCAAAATCTCTGTGGTTTGTATTTCTGGAACTTCTACTGCAAAATCTGTTGATACCAAAATCTAATATTATTTCAGCTTCTCAGGAGTAAAAAATCAGATTTTAACAATGAACATACATCAGGATCAGTTCTTTGTTCATAGCTCTTCAACCATGATCTTTTGGATGTTAGTTCCTGGCTGTTTCTAGTGGAACAACCTGAAAACTGACATTCAGTTTTCAAGTACAAGTGAATAGCCACCACAGCAAAAGGCAGAAATGGCAGCACAATCTAGGTCATACATGTGAGTTTTTCTACATGTCAGAATCACACAAAGGTAGTTGCTCATCAACAGGCACAGAAGGAATCCAAATAAAGTGGTTATATATATGTTTCATTTTCACCTTCTTTCATCAAATTTTATTTCAAATTCCATGACTGTTTCAGTATTGAGTTTATGGTTTCTTGCCAAAAGCATGGCAAGACTGACTGAGCTGGCCAGTCTTGACCAGAATCACCACAGTGATGAAGCATCACCATGAGGTCCACGGCCACAGAACACTAGGAGTTGGAAGAGACCTCTAGAGATCATCTATTCCAACCCCCCTGCCCTAGCGGATTCTCCTGGAGCAGGTTGCACAGGATGGTGTTCAGGTGAGTTTTGAATGTCTCCAGAGATGGAGACTCCACCACCTCTCTGGGCAGCCTGTTCCAGTGCTCTGCTACCCTCAAAGTAAAGGTAACCATAATTTCAGACAACTGTCCAGAGGTGGCCTGATGTTGAGGCTTTGCCTCTCACAGCTAATAGCTGCTGATCTGCTTGGCTGCCTGGAAGCAGATCATGAGGCAGCTGGTGCCCAGTGCCAAGCTCACTTAATGGCAGCAAAAAGGCAGGGGGGAGAGTGCATCATATTGCATCTTCTGACTGTCTCTAGGGAAGGAAGTTAGGAAGACCTTCATTACCCTCATGCACTTCTTGAAGAAGTATTTTAATGTACAGCTCACTATTTATTTGGTTTCCCACTTAAAGTTATTAATGTACTGAAGGATTCCCAAGTGCTTTGCAAGTCAGGAAAAAAATTACCTGTCAAGAAATTCCAGATGTTTACTTTTTAAAGTTTCTAAGGCATGGAGTGCATATAGCTATCAATCAGGGAGTGAGCCAAACAGGTGATGGATTTTTTAAAGGATTCTTAGGAACTACACAGAATTTGCACCGAAGTGAAAAATACACTTGTCAGAGGGGTTACATTACATTCTTAACTTGGCTACCTGGGTGGATCCCTGGAGCAAATGACTGCCAAAAAGTCTAAGTTACTGGGAGTGCTTATATAGAGCGTTGCAGCTGCTTCTGCTTTGCAAGGAGGGACCTGGTACTGAGACAGGCAGCCTCTAGCAGCCCTTCCACTGAGTTGTTCTGTTCTGCTACTGTTCTGGGATGATTATAATAAAAAATTGATAGGCATTTTTCTTTCCAATATTGACCAGCATATATATATATTCTCAGGAGCATTTTTTCATCAGTGTGTGGCTATAAACTTTGATACTGCAATTATATGAGAACACATCTCTTTATTTTGTAGCATGGCCCTCAGAAATACTCTTCAGGGGTCAGCAGTGTTTATTGCCATACCTCTACAGATTTCCAGCTCTAAAAATTTCTTGATATATTTTACCTGAATGTCTTGCTGTCAGTGGTAGGAGTATCTGCACTGAATATTCACACTGTTAAGACTGTGAGGGAAGATTCTTTGGGAATTATAAGATACCTTATAAAAGCCATGTGAAAATGCACAGATAATCCTATATCACAGTGATATCCTTGAGAAAGTTCATTTAGAAATTGGGAAGAATATGGGGAATTTCCTGTAACAGTACAATTTTCAAAAATTCTGTCTGCTAACAGATTCCATGCTGAGAGTTAACAAAACTTATTTCTATATTCTAAAGTTTGCTACCTTTCCTGTAGATGTCTAGATGCCTGTGTTTGATGTCTGTTCTTTCCTAGGAGAACTTTCTAACATGGGAAAAACAAACAGGCGCAGTTGCAAGGAACAGGAAAAGGCTACAGTAACCCCTGGATTCCAATCCCTAACTTCTTGGATTATGACAGTTTTCACAGACTTCACTGCTACACAACCAAGTAGTTAGCAGAGTGTTTATCCCTAGGCCTAGAGACAGGGTTCCAGCCTTATCTCACCTTTCCTTAAACACTTCAGTAGTATGCCCAGAAGTGGAAAGAAAAAATAAGGATTTTTAGCACATCTGAAATTTGGATGGTCTTGAAGTTTCTTGATTTTCTTTCCTTAGTTTTCAGAGGGACACTATAATTTTCACTTTGGTGTCTGCAGTTAAATGGAATTAATTGAGACTAAACATATTCTGATTATGATAATGGTTAGTGTTGGGTTTAGTTGCTGAAAATGTTACTGTTTTCTGATTTTTCAATTGTCTACATCCTTCAATATCATTCTGATACCATGGTTATGGGTTAATTTGTGCTAAGTCAATATTTAAACTGTAAGAACACCATCTTCTTTAGGCTTATGTTTTGCAAGACTGATAGCATGTTTCACAGAAAAGGAAAGGAGCATATTGTCTGTCTTTATATTTCAAGCTAGCAATCAAGTCTCTAGGAAATTACTCAGTTTAGTAAAAGCAACTTTGTTTTTTGCTTTGTTTTTGTCCAATCAGAAGCCTAAAGAAAGCTTATCAGTATAAAGACTCCAACACAGCCTGGGTCATTTTTATTCCAGGAAATCTTACTAATGATTTTATTTTTTAACTTTACAATAAAAGGCAATTTCAATTATTTTAAAGTAGAAAACAGATGTTAGTGAATTTGCACGGGCTAATTAACTTTCTACAAATACCTCACTGTGAGTTCAGTGAGCTTCAATTGTAAAAATTAAACATATCAAAAGAACACAGTCTCATATGCTCAAAACAAAGTAGAATAATCTGAAATGTGAGTAACATATTAATGGTTATTCAGAAATCATTGAATTCCAATTTTTTTCACTTAAGCCACACTAAAAAGGAAAAAAAAAAAAAAAAGGAATTTAATTTTTTAAAAAACTACAGCACTACAGATTTCCACCCCAAACCCCCATGGGCTAAATATTAGGCTGCAAATAAGAAAGTCACTCCTGTGTTTATCCCTGAGCAAACACACAGTGTCACTTTATTTATCAGCCTCTGCACTCAGCACAGTTGTCTGATTGCAAGTTTAGGGGCTGAAGTGAATGTTCAGACCTTTCCTTGCTACCAGCAGAATTTTTCCAGCAGTACTATGAATTCACAGCCAGATCTCCCCTTAGTTCTTCCATACATGAATCTGATTGTTGGGGTAATAATGTCAAGGAAGACAATGATTTTTCAGGACTCCAGGCGTGGAGGATTTTATTAACCTGATTGATAACCATTAAGTATTATCTCTTAATTTTACAGGTAACTCAATACATTTTTCATTCCCTCTTCTTCCTTTCATTATTGTTGTCCATTGCTCCTCCAAAAGACATACTGTACTGTTCAGATACCCAATTCAGGTCAAATTCAGGATCTTAACTTAAGATCTCCTTCAGGAAGCCTGATGCTTGGCTTTTCCCTTGACTGCAAAGGGAATGAAGGTATTTTCTCTAAGGTAAGTTCTGCCCTGATCACATAAAATTTCAATACTTGTTGTCTCACGCAATCATTGTCTCATGGATATATTGGAGCCAAATAATGAAATTTAGCAAATAACTGCTTAGCTGCAAGAAGTGGAAGGAAGGTAGGAATGAAGGAATAAAATGGGAATGTGCAAGGGTAGGAAGCCAAATTTTAGGACTCTTGTTCCTAGAAAAGAAGACAGAGAATAGCTGGTGCTAATCATCATATATATGAAAGATGGCTTCAAGAAGAAAGACTGTAGATTGTTGTCCATGTTCACTGAGATGCAACAGAGGATAATGCTGAAAACTGCAATATGGAACACTGAGTTTAGACATTAGAAAAAAGAAAAAAGAAAAAAGAAGAAACAATCTCACTTTAAGGGCAGTGAAGTAAATTAATAGACTGCCTAGGGAATTTTTGGAATCCCTATACAGGATAGACAAACATCTGTCAAGCATGATTTAGGTACAGCTGGTCATGCCTTGGGGTAGGAAGAGGGATTGAACAATCTTTCTATCGCCCTTCCAGCTCTGTTTGCTATGAATCTATGATAAGCAGTAATAATACTTCAAAAGCAGACACCGAGAGGTCACTCAGGTAAGGACAGAAAAGAAAGAGTAGTAGCAAGAAAAACCAACAAGGGTTTGCCAGTCCCTAGTATCTCTCGATTCCTGTGATACACCTTTTTCAGGAAAAATTCCAATGGAAAGAAAAAAAAAATTATGAAATCGAGTTTTATTAATATTTTGAGATAAAAAAGCACAGGACCAAAGTTGGTAACGTAATGTGGGAGACAGGTCAAAAAATGTAAAAAAAAAAAAAATTCAAGCAGGGGCAAGGTAGCAGCCACAAAGTCCTTTATTTACACAATGTTTTTAATTGTGCATCAGGCCAAAGAAGATAATTTTTTACATTAATCTTTAAATGTTGAAAAAAGACTTCAGATCATTGTACTATTTAGCAACTCTCAGGCAGATCGTGAGACAATTAAGATAGACCAGATGATTATGACAGCATTTATGAAGGCATAAATCAATGATAATTTTTCCCTGGGATTAATATGCAAAAATACATAATATTTTGCTTTAAAAGATATTGGTTGATAAGCTGATGTATCTGACTTATATATGTGAAGCTGACTGTATTTAAATACTTTATTGTAAGGTATATGCACAAACAAACAATGTTAAGACAACCATATTACTTTCTTTTCATGAATTTTGCATGTTTAACCACAGAGCAATAATACTGTGTTCAACATTACAGTGGAATAAAACATTTTCTGTTATGCAAAAAATGTATTTTCAAATCCTGTCCCTAGCACATCATACGCAGGCTTCACATTTTTCTATCTCTAATATGAAACCAAGCAGAAATTTATTTCTGAATATTATTCAGATAAACAGTAAACTTTTTTTTTTCAAATGTCACTAACCCAAATATGTGAAATTTAAATATTTATTTCTTAAAACTTTTTTGAGTTTTATCATTACTTCTGATACAAGGAGGTTTATTTGCAAGCACACACCTGGAAATCCTGCTTAACTACATATGGAATTTACTTAATCACTGAAGTATTTGTGTGATCATCTCTATACCCCATGCTTTCTGTTCCTATTTCAGAGGGCCTTAATCCTGATTTAAGTGTAAAAATTAACAACTGGCATATGTATCAATCATTACAGACTGCTCTCCAGTCATCACTGTAGATACACATAGGCAGTATAATCAAATCGGCAAGACCAAGTAGCTCCTTAGAAGTGCACGTGTTTTTCTTCTCATTTAGGTCATCATTTCACTTTATTGTTGTTTGTTTTGTACTTAAGTGAGGGGTCAGTCACTGGACTCTGTTTTCCTGATTTCAGATCTGTATTAAAATGGAATTAATGTAAGTAACTCCGCTAAGACTATGCAATCTGCTATCTACTGCCATTTTTATGTTTCCTCTCAGAATAGTCATTACCTACAATAAAGATTTGACTTTACCTCTAAGCAGATATGAAGAATCAATAGCATCACTGAGTCAGCCTTTGTAACACAAAGTACTTTTTGATTGTCCTGACTGCTTTGTTTGATGAGAGGGCATGGGTAAAGCAATGGTAGGGAAGAGGCATAGTTGTATGTACACTAAGAAGCAGAATTTAAATGGCATAAAGAGCACAAAGTCTATGATTTTACAAAAACACACCCTTAGCTATTCCCAGCCAAGTTTCACATACTGCATTTCTACTCCAGTGATCCTGCAGCCTTTTACAGTCACAAGAGTGTTTTTCAGGAACCTCATGTCTGGGCTGACCATCTCTGAAGGCTCCAGGTCCCAGCCGAGCCTTTCTCATCTCTGCACGGCTTTTGCTGGACAATGTTGTACAATCAGTTTCCAAATGAAGGGCAGCTCAGTGCAGTCACACTTGTGCATCCTCAGAGAGGGAAAGAAAATGGGACAATGTAGGGGGAAGTGAGAAGTGGCTGTGCGTGATTAGGGAATGGAAGAAGGGCAACAAAAATGATGGGGTTTTGTTTTCTGATACCCTTAGAGCAACTTATGGGAGACATCCCCTCCCTCACACACAGGGATGCTGCAGAGTAAATTGCCTTTCAGCTAAAAGGAAGACAGCCATAGTCATAAAAGAATAAGTATGGCTCAGTTACAAACCTGAGGGTAAGGTGTTTGGTGACAGAGAGTGTAAGAAGCACTGAATATACTAGTGAATATACCCCTTAGTACTTCAGACATGTTATTTTCCCCAGTACAGATGTTTTTTTTAATCCTTCTTATTTATTGGTACACAAGCACATCTAACAAAATAAAGCCCAAACAAAAAGCAGAGGACGAGTACTTTGCTGCCCATGCCACAAAGAAATTACTTTAAATATTTCTATATATGAACAAGAAGTGAGCTTTTAATATATATAACACAATTTCCCACAAAATATTTATTAGTTGCTAATTACCTACACTAAAATGTATTAACAGACATTCCACAATGACATTAAAAACCCAAAAATTAGCAGAAATCCTCAAATATACACAAAGGACAGCCAGCAAATAGTTACAACTGTAATGTCCCAATACAGTTCTATAGTTTATTAATTCTGATTTATTTCCCTATCTGTTTGCATCTTGTATTTTTAGTTTAGGATGAACAAAGATACAGATTTTAAGTGAGGCAAATTGCATCTCTGTTTATGGCTGTGTTACACATATTCTATAAATCATTGTCAAACTATTTCCCAAAGAAATTCCATCAAACTTTTGGGGAAGAGAAGGGATCTGATGACAATTTGTTTTCATTTCATTTCTTTCAGATGCTCCCTGATATTTCATCTGCTTTATCTGTTTAGATTAATTTCTGGTAGCACTGCTATTACTTTCTCATCATTGCCCATTTTTTTTTTTTCTTTTTGTTCTGTTTTGGCTTTAATGTTCATTAGCTGCATTATTTGATTTGATAATGCCATCACAATTTAAAAAAAAATAGCTCCTAGTCTATTTGAACTAAATCTTACATTTGCTTTGCAAGCACTCTACTTTAGATGAAATATAAAGGCTTCTGTATTTTTGGTTTTGGTTTGGTTTGGGTTTTTCTTTTTTTTTCTTTATAAGTACACACACACATTAAAAAAACATAGAAGTATTCCAAAATCCCTAACTTATGCACACATTTGATCTGCAAGTTTTAGCACACCGGTAATTTTACTTGGATGGTTTATGAAGTGATTTAGCATGAATGTCTTTTTAAGCTGCAAAACTTTTAAATGAAGTTTTTCTGTTTTTCATTTTTTCATCTTGGTACTGTCAGCACTGAGCTGGTTTGAGCAAAAATTATTAGATGGTTTTGACTTAAAAGATAACTTCAGCTAAACACCAGAATTACCAGAGGTAAGTAAGTGCTCAAGAAAATGCAGAACTCCTGTGAGATGAACAGAACTATTAACAGCACTTGCCAAAGACAAAACTATTATCAGCACTTTAGAATACCTTTTAGCTAAGGAAAGATTTATCAACTTCAACAGAACTTCCTGACTGGAAGTGTTGCCCTCTAAAAGGACTGTTAAAATGAGAAGCTTTTTTTCTTTTGAAGTCAACAGTTTACAGAGCCTGTAAATCAAAGACAAAGCTCCCAAAAATATTATAACCTTGATTTTCATGTCAATATTATCAGCACACAACAGGAGCTACCCCTTTAAATTAACAGGGTGTCATCAGGCAGTTACAGAGTAAAATGAAACTCTTTAGAACAGACATAATTAAAACATTTGATAATAGAATTTCTTGCTATCTAGAAAAAGTATGTTTTTTGTTTTGGTTTGGTTTTTGGTTTTGTTTTTTTTTAAACTAAAAAATCCAAGCAAACAAAATACAAACCCAACCCTCTTCTTAGCTATTTAGTGAACCAAGAAGGCTAAATCCAAATCAGGGAAAACTTTCTCTCAGTCAACCAAGGTGCACTGCATATTAATTGAGCGAGAAGTGTTAGGAAAGTAACAATAACATTACAATATAAGCTCAGTTTATTTATGGGTAATCTTTGTTTATGTAGGCAATCAATCATCATGATTAATTATACTAGAAAGTGAACAGATTATTTCAGTAAACCAAGATTACTTGCCCATGGGTAGAGATCTAGGAGCTGCATATGTACACACTCACTAATAAACGATAAGGATCACTGGTGAGGCAGGTTGCAGAGCTTGGGAAAAGTAGTAGTTACTAAGTAAAACTGCTTTTGGCAACTATTGACCTTTGAGTTCTTAACCTGCAGGATATATAAACAACACAATGTTCCCTGGCAAGTTTTCCCTGATAACCTGCTGGAAAAGGGACAGAATATCCTCAAGCCATTTGCATGCACAATTTAACAATTATGTGGTCAGAGGAAGGATGATTCTGTTAAGCTGCTGGGAATGGTGGATGTTTACAGACTTTACACATTTACAAAGGAATTTCAAAATCTAACACAGCATAATCAATATCAACTCCAATTCTTCTATAGTGAGATAAATGATATTGAACACTGCATTGAGAGCACACAAATACAGAAAGAGAGGAAGGATTCAGGCTGCATAAAGCAGATCATATGAAGCAAAATTGTAGCACTTGCAATCCTTGCTTAAGGACAGAATGTTAAAGTGAGTCTGAGTCTCTCATTATGAGAAACCTGAAAAAAATATTTTCATGTATTTAAAAGCAACATATTTAACATGTTAAAATAATTTTAAGTTTCTATTGTAGTTGAATTAAAAAATTTAAATAGACATAAAAATATAATTTTAGATAATTATTATAATCAGGAACCAAGCTCAAAATTATAATAGAAATGCTTTGTACATCTACTTTACTTATAAAGCATATTTTAATTATAAATTTATGTAAGTAAAAATGTTGCAAAATAAACACTTTGCAATTCACATTGCAAAAAATCGCAGACATCACAATGTGATCCACATTAAGCTGTGGCTGCATAAGGAGTTTGCTTTTTGAATTTCCTTGAACTGCCAGCCTTTCCAAGTTTTCTTGGTTATACACAGGAGGTAGAGGGTAAGAGAAATCGTACATCCCAAATCCTTCACTGCCACAGTTGCATTCCTAATTGGTGTTTCCACACTCTCCATGTATTCATCAATCAGATGTAAATTACAGCATGCCTGATTGGGTCTCTTTCACCCTAGCCATTCCCTGATGACTGGCAGTGCTTGCCAACTGCTTCAATGAGCAAGATGAGCAGTAGGAACAGCACCTCCACTGTTCTGGTCTTGGCTACCACCAGCAGTGGAGATAACAACTGCTCACTCAACACCTATTGAACGTCTTAAGCACAATTGTCCCATTGAAGAATGCACCTGTCAGCCTTGATCAAGCACAAGACATCGCTGATATCAAGCAATATCAAAAGAGTATGTCCATAAATTGAAACACTGTTGCAACTTCAGAGAATGTCCTTCCTTTACACTGGAAACAAGCACAGGAAAAGGTTGGGGTGACAATGCTGGGGGGAGGAAGAAGAAAAGAAGATCAAAGTTCCAAAAATGCTTTTTTCATAATACTCAAACCTAGTGCATGATCAGAGAAAATACTTAGAGTCATAATTTAAATAGATCACTTGATATGCTCCACTAAAAAGCTTTAATAAGGATACAAACTGAAATACTTAGATTCTCCCATGAATGTGTTGTCCAGATATTATTCTATGGTCTTTACTTTGCTACTGCACACTTCTCATGCTCCATAAGGATGGGTGTAGCATATTTTTAAGCAGAATGTTGTCTAAAATTACCCTCAAGCTGGCATCTACCCAATCCAATTTTCTCAATAGCCCGTACCCCATTAGCTAACCCAGTGAGATGACTGCCAAGTCCAAAAGGAGGGTGAAGAAATGTTTGTGTGAGGAAGAGTGAGGGGGAGAGGGACAGGAGGAACATGGGATGAGAAGGGCACAGGTTGTGTTGTTTGGCCTAGTGAACATGGTAAAGCAATTGAAGGAATGTAAGGATCAAAATTTCTTATTTTTTTTTCTTTTATTTATTTTTTTATTTGACATATACAAGTTTAATGGCTGCATTTTACTGACCCTAGCAGTATTTTCTAGGAGCAGGAAGAATGAGTCCTGTGGGTGTCACTTATGTAAAAGTATGAACTGTTCCTGAACAATTTCGTCATTGTGCTAGGCAGAAACAGGCTTTCCTTCATCTTCACAGATAGATGTCATTTTGTTCTGTGTTTTTCTTGAACCAACATCTTGAATGCAACCTTCTGTTTTTGAGTGACTAAGATTGATGTTTCCTCAGCCCCACCAATGAGCACCGAGAGTGAGCTCACTGTTTCTCTGCCCAGCACTGGGCATCCAGGAATGGAAAGGCAGTAGTTTTTACAGGACTCAGGTTTGAACATCAGGAGTAGCATCTGGAGAAGTAACCTATTCAGTTATGTGAGAAGCAAATATTCCATTTGGGACACAAAGATCAGCCCCTGTTATGAATGTCTGAACTGCATGGGGGTTGCAAACCTTGTAAAATTCTATGTCAAAATACACATCTGAATTAATGTCATTTAATGACTCCCTGGCCTTTAAGAATTTTCACTGTTCTTGAGTTCCCCAACAACATTTCTAATATCATTCATATATCACAATTTAATCACTATTATATCACAAAAAAGCCTTTGTACATTATTCAGCATGGTACACAAGCCAAGGAGGTGAGAGTGTGGGAGGAAAGAGCAAAAGAAAAGATTATGTATGATGTACCATGATCATAAGATGATAATCTAAGTGAAGTGGTCAACTGCTACCTTAAAGGAAGCGAGAGACTGTCAGTAGCTGGGACAAACAGAAGCGTTTGTTTTTCTTCTGCCTCTGTCACTGCCCTTTCATCAATAGCTTTTGCAGTCTTTCTGTCTCTGTTTCCCTTTTCACCCTTTGCTTGTCCCATCAATTAATCTGTATGTTCTCCATGGACAGAAGTTATAAGTGTACATCACACTTACAAACAGGAGTGCGAGCATGACTGGGATGTATATTGCCAGATGTTATTTTACTACTGGTAAACTCCCTGTGTGCTTGTTTTATCCTCCAAGGTTGTGTGTTTAACAAGACCCCAGTTCCCTTTAATCCAGTGACACAGCGGTTAGATTATTCCACCAGGTCATGGAAGACCCAAGTTCAGATCAACACACATCTGCCTGGGCAGACTCACTTTTCCCCCTTTCCCATCTGTAAAACCAGATGACATTTGGGAATGAGTTTTAAGTTGATGCTTTTCTCAACAATAACTGGAGCTTGGATCCCAGTCAATCACAAGGCCACTGTGCAGCTTTCACTGCTGCCTTTTCTCCTTGACCCATCAGAGTGAAACAGCAGCCCCTCCAGCAGGGCAGAATTTGCCTCTCCTCCTTCCAAGTTGCCTCAGGCAACTGAGCTGTCTGAGCTACATGCCTTATCAGTTAGGAGAAAGCCAATGGCAGAATAATTCTAAACATTTCTTCAGGCACAGTTATTTCACACATTTAAACCCAGTGCCGCAAATGGCTCCGAGTTGCCAGAAATTTCATTTCTTCAGCAAATAAATTCTTTCCCCTTCCACAGAAAAAACCCCCAAAAAACAAAAACCAAAAGAAAATACAAAACAAAAACCCAATCCAATAAAAAAAAAAAACAAACCAAAAAACCACCAAATCCTCCTTCCCCCCCCCCCCCCCCATCTTGCTCCGTTCTGTTCTTTCTATAGCTTTATGGAGACCAACTGGATTCACCAACAAACATGTTGGAGAGAGATACATCTTTCTAGGGGACAGAAATACAACATTGTGAACCAACCAAGCAAGAATTATGTAAAAAGAGAGAGATGAGCCAAAAAAGGGGCAGTCACTGTCAAGGCATTCAGGATTACAGGTTTCTCCTGCACTTGGAGAGGGAATTCAGTGCTTAAAAAGAGGAAAAATGGTATTTGAGCCATCAGTACATGCAGGAGAACTGAAGCCATGTCACATATAAAATAATAGAAGCAGGTTAGGAAGGGTTTCAGCAACTGCAAGTGCAAATCCTAGGAAAAAAAGGCTATCATGGCCAGAAAATGGGCAAGTTGTCCAATGGAAGAAGGTTTTATCAACGATATCCAAAACCATGACTGAGAACAACAGTTTGACTTTGTGAGGGAGTTAACTTAGACACTTTTTACAGTAATGAAGAAGGCAGATTACTGAAACTTCAGAGGAGTGAATTCTCGACTCCCTGACATATCATGACAATTATAGGACTAAGTAAGCAAGAAAAAGAGAAAAACAAAAGTTAGAAAAGAAGTTCTGAAGCTCTGAATTTTAATTTATATCTTCCTACTCAAGTCTGACAAAAATATGTTATTAGAAATAAATAAAAGCAGGGCATGAAATGGCTTCCCAGAATAAGCTGTAGTTAAGAGAAGCAAAGTAAAATGCCTTCTCTGTAAAAATCCCTGCAAACTAGAAATGCACAGAATGAAATGAGTTTTGAGATATTCTTGGTGAAAGCAGAAAGTCAGTAACACATCTGTAATTGCCAAGGGGACTATTCTTCATAAAAATTTATATACTCAGGATGCCCATGTCATCACAGCCTGTTACAAGCAAGGATTTTATTCTTCTGCAAAACACCTGCATAAATACACAACATAAGTGGCTGTATCAATGTACTTATCTCTGAATATGGAGAGGGCTTCTTTTTGGATATGTAAATATTCCCTTAAAAGGAAATACAATAGCAGACTGACAAAATGTTTCCATTACGGCTGAAATTAAAAAATGCAGCAGTACCTTAAAAGTAATTTTCTTTGTTTCTTACTTTACAGACCATCTTTCTGGAAGGACTCAAAGGAGAAATATATTGGAACTCAATTACCTGTGCTAGTGAACCACCTACAGATATTTAAAAATAGCTACCTCTCAGATACCCAGTGTGAGCCAAGTGCTTTTTTATGTGTGCCTCTCATGTCTCATTAACATAATAAAATACAGCATGTACCTTCTCACAGTCCTGGAAGAAGCCCAGAATGGTCAATAAAGCCCTAAATATAACTCAGTGACCAGTGAACTTTTCTTAGATCTTAACTTAAATAGTTGTCTTTGCTTTACCTATGGTGAGCAATCAAATGAAGGTCAACCCGCTACACCTCAGTCAGATACACTTGGTACATTTGGGTGAATCACCAAAAGATAAAATCTGAAAGTTTGGTGCATCCTTATGGAAGTGATGTAGGTCTTCAAAAGATAATTGAAAGACTCAGACATCAGTAAAGACTGTTTCCACTTGGCCTCAAGCTCCTGTGAAAACCACGTGGCAAAAAGGCAGAGAAGTCTTCTCAAAATGTCTCAAACATCTGCAAAGCCAAACATTTGCTAGGCCCTACTGGCAGATAAAGGCTGAAGTCAACAGGCAAATCTCATTACAAGTCAGAATCTCAAATAATTAACAATTTTTTCCTCTGGTTTTCCAGTTCTAATGTTTGTCTGGTATGGGAAAAACAATTGTCTGGTTTTTAAAATTAAAACAAAAAACAATGTAGAAGACAAACACTATGGGAAAAGAAGGAAAATTCATATTCAGAGAATTCCTCTCTATGCCAATTACAATATCATGACAGGTGTGTACACCTATCATGAAAACTTTACAACATCTTAGTCTCTTATTGGATGACTTGTATTTTTAAACATCCATTAATGATTCCTGGTCAGTTTTTTTACTCCTTGCTTTTATATGGTTCTTCCAACAGGACTGCGTCTCACATAAAAAATAGTCACATATGGGAAATCTTCCTTTTCCCAGGACATTGCAATTCTTCTTATTGATAGATTCCTGAGTTGAATTATCACATTTTCACCAGAATTTTCTAATTCAAATATTCTTACAAGAATTCCTGTTGTTTCAGGGTACCTTCTCCTCCACAGTGACTTGTTAGCAGTATTTTTTTGATTAAAAGGTACTCCACTACTGAAGGTAGTAATCTTTTTTAGGATCCCCACACTTTCATTTGTTCATAGGAATCTCTGATCTATATTTATAGTAGCTTTATCATTTAACAGATGTTTGGACAGTTACAGTCCCCTCTGGGACAGTACTGTGTGGTTTTGAACTACTCCAGAGTTGTTCTATGAATATTTTTCCTCACTCACTTAAAGTCCTGGGGGTGTGTAACAGATGCGAATTACATTTTCTTCTTTGTTTTTTGTTAATCTTGTCTTACCCAAATTATTCCACTGCTGCCCTCATCAATGTGTCTTACTGATTTTCAAGGTTTCGAGCAGTAGATAAGACCACATTAGCTACAGCTTATACACACCCAGCATAGCTTCAAAGTTTCATATGTGCATATGGAGATGGTGAGAGCATTCAAGAAATAGGGGCTTTTGGCAGAGAACATCCCACACCTCCTGTCCTTTCAGAAATATGCCTTGGAATAATTAGCAGCTCCATCTCAACTTCCCAATTTGCCACAATGCTCTCAGATATTATGCTGCTGCTCCACAGTTTTCAGAGGGGCTTATCATGCTGCATGCTGATCTGTTCCCTGAATCAAACGCTTAATCCATTAATAGCATGACCTTGGAGTGTACTTAAACAGTTCATATTATGCATAGGTTGCCGACTCATGCAGGTGAAGATGCCATATTGTGTAATAGTGCCTGTGTTTGCCATGCACTGCATGTAGCCTGGGGCCATGCCAGAACAGCCAGCTTCCTTGCTTTTGAGAGAATGGGAGCTTTTCACAAATACCAGCTGCAATAAACGCTCAGGTTGTGCTCCATCTTTTAGTTCAGTGGAGGCAGAAGGCAGAAACTGTTTTGATAAAGTAGCACATATTCCAATTCCAGAACTTAGGACTCCAGTGGAGAATGAAGAGGCAGACAATGCAATCTATTTATAGTACATTTTGCCTGAATCCCTTCTTTTGTACACAACAGCCATGGTCTTTCATGCAGAACCACTGTAGATGGACAGCTGTGTGTCTAAACATCTGTGATGAACAGAACTCAGATGGGAGCTTAAAAAAAGAGAAAACAGCATCAACATATTCATAAGTTGGTGTGGGAACAATGAAAGCACATATTGTAGGTCTAAAGGAAAAAGGCAGAATCAGCTTGTAAAAAAAAAAAACACGAAAAACTCTAAGAAATTCTTTTTGCAGATGTCAGCATAAGCTTTCTGCCTGATTTAGTGTAGCCGTAAACTCGGGAAGGCAACAAAAGCAGCTTTGACCAACGAAGAGCTTCAAGGAAGCACCTATAAATCTGAAAATCAAAATTTGAGCACAGCTTGATACAGAAGAATTATAACATCTCAAAAAGAAAAGAAAGAAGGAAAAAAAAAAAAAAAAAGAAAAAGCAGGCAAAAACCTCTGTCTTGCTTGTGTGAAGATCAAGATCAGACTGGAGCCAAAGACACACAGATAATAATCTCTGAATCTTCCAAGGTTCCATAACTATGTTTAACTGGCTTTCCACTTGTTTCTAAGGCAAATTTGATGCTTCTAAAATATAACTGAGTAAACTAAAATATAGAATCCTTCATTGCTGACCAGACATCAGCCTGAGCATCAGATTTCATCATCCTCACTTGTGCTGGAGCTACCTTAATTTTCAAGTAGTTCTGATGATAGCTGGCAGGAGTGAGAGGATATGACTCGAAGCAGTTTAAGTAGTTTGTTATCAGCATCTCTCTCCTGTAGAGAATGATAATGAAGCCTATAGAACACATCTTCACCTGAATTTGATCCGTATTATTCATTTAACTGTTTAGATGGTTTCTAGATGTAATAAAATTTTCCTTATGTTAAAATACCTTGACAGAGTAAGATAGAAGCTTCTCTTTCTCCTTCTTCTCTTTCTTCAAAGATGATGCTCAGAGCTCTAAGTAAAAATTATGACCCTTATCTTTTAAGTTTCTTTTTTTCTGTTCATAAGCAATTTCCTAGAATACCTACTGGTATTCCAGTAGATACAGACTGAAACCCCACTAGGATACAGTTCCCCTTATGGGTATTTCCACCAGTCTTCAGTGGGTTTGGCATGTGTAAAAGTGGTGGGATATAGTGGACTTCAGCACAGGGATATATTTCAGGAATATATTACACCAAATTGCATATGCCAGAACCTTGTACATTTTCTGCTGCATTGGCTGTCTGCTGTCTCCTTTTAGTGTAGTTTCTCACATGCAAGAGAAAGTCACAGATCCTAAAGTGGAAAAAATCTATAGTTTTCTTACCTGAAAGTTAGGATATAATAATTTTTGGTCTTAAAAACTGTACACTTCTTTTCAATAACCAGAAACCCCAAGCCTGCAGTACACAAGAAGTCTGTCTTATAACTTCATGCTCCCCAAATGACCTTAAACTTAGACAAAAATGTCAGAAAACCATTGATTCCAACCCTTTAACTCACCATAAATGAAGAAGGGATGTCTATGAGTTATCACAGACTGGTAACTGTGAGTTATCTGTGAGCAGACTAATTTTCTCAAATATATTTGTTATTCAAAACGGAAGTATAAATTTCTAAGAGTGATTCTTGGATTGATCACCAGTAAGAGAGCAGTGTATTGTAGACAAAATAATGACACTCATATATTGAGCTGCTTTGACGGGATATAGAGGTCACACATTATGTATCCAGATTCCCTAAGCAGCAATCGCAGCTCCAATGTGAGCTCCAAGATTACATATTCACATCTTTCAGCCTTCTGGGATTGAGACAGTCTTGATCAATAAGAGCTTTTAACTAAGAAATAATAGAGTACCACTCAGTTTCCAGGGAGAGAAAAAGGAAAAATCTGGCAAATGACGATGAAGAAGATATGCTGAACAATCATTCATTTATTAGCCACTACTAGGATTTAAAGTCTTTCCTTGTTCTTCATCCTCTTGCCAAATGCTGAAATGATTCAAGTTTCTCTTAGATTGTCTCTGAATCTTCATGGATGGAGAAGTGATTCTGCCTCTAAAATGTCAGTATTCACTGGAAAGGGTTCTCGGAGGGGAAACATTCGGAGTCCTATATTTGTGAAGCCTCTGCTGTGAAAAGGTTTTTAGTCAATGTGCCCTCCCATCAGCCCCAGGCTCAAAACAGCACATCCACTCTTTGCATTCTTTGGGCAGAGATCAGCTTCCCTCTTCTCTCTTGTCTTTAGAGCACAGCTACATTTGCCCTTGCCTCAATATGGGGACAAAAACATTTGTCCATTGATGTGCCTTATTCCATACAATCCACAATCACAACTGAAATGGTAGAAAGCCTCAATGAACTTGTGTTGGCTCTGAAGTACAGGATGATCTGCATCATACAGCACCGTTCCCTGCCTTAGAAATACCCAGATTTTGACAAGACAAGCCCCTGAAGAACCTGATTGACCTTGCTTGTGGCAGGAGTTTGTACTAATGACCTCCAGATGTCCCAAGTTTAATTTGCCTGTGACTCTCATTCACACTAGCCTTGAGACCACAAGCAAAAGCTTCTATTTGGTATTGTATAGCTTCAGAAGAATAAACAGAGCACTTACTTTTAAGAGGTAGAGTCAATGAATTTGGCAAACTGATTACTGATTAACCATATCAAAACATGATGGATTTATAGCAAACATAAATGGAAAATAAAGATTAGAAACATGGGTATATGTGCAAAACATAAATGCAACACATTTATTTACCAAATATTTGTTGTGCTAGAATAGGAAGATATCTTTCATTGATGAGATGTACTGATTTTTTTAGAAAATGGAATGCTGTAGATGAATAAGTCTGGGCTCAAACATATTATTAGGTCACAAAATGATGACAAGCTGCTGATCTTCTGCAGCTGCTGGAAATATGTTTGTGATTCTGGAGCATATCAAGTAAGGAGGGAGTTCAAACAGCAGTCAAAAAGTATTCACACCCTTGCATAAGACCTTGTTTACAACAGTGTCTACAGATATGTTCAAGAAAGGTAAATTTAAACTAGAATTTATAACAAGAAGGTTTATTAATATGATAAGGCAATGGAGAGTTCACTGTTTGAGAAAAGGTAAAATCAAGCCAAGATGAAACAACTGAACAATAGGAGAAAGAACTACAGCTCTTGTTCTTAAATGTAAAAGGGGTAAATAATAGGAAAGAGAGGAAAAAACCCAAACCTCTACCTAAACCTCTACCTATTCAAGGCTAACCATGAGCTTACAAATATATGGCTATAAACCAGGACAAGTAAATTTAATCCCAAGGCTACTGGCTTCCTGTCTGCTGGAGAAATCAGCTTCCAATGGAAATTTGCAGCAGTGTTGGGTAGGAGGTGGGAGGAATAAAGGGCAATTTACTAGTCTCAAGACTGAATTTTGCAACCCTCTCAATGAGATTGCATTGTGATGTTGCTTTTTATAAGGATGTTGAAATCAGTGATCCCAGATGCCACTGCTAGTCCTATGCTCCTCCAGACAGACTGCAGTCATCAGGGCCATAAATCTCCTTTCTTAGCTGATTCTGAAAGCAGAGTCTCTCTAAACACAGAATTTCTTTTCAGGACTCGTTGCAGCCCTTCCTATACTTATATGCCACCTTTTGCAAACAAGTCAGTAGGAAGGCAGGAAAGTGCATCAATGAGTAAGGAATTGTATACAAGATACCAAATTGCAAAGGTGCCAGAGCAGGAGACTTTCAAAGATTGCTATTTACTTTCTCTCTGAAGGACAAATGAAAAAAAAAATCATAATTTCATTAGAATTTCTACACACAACAGGTCCTGTAATAGAAAATGCATGTTCCATTTGCAAAGCACACTGCTCCGTAAACCTTTTGCATTCTCTCCTCTTTTTATATTTTATGCTTTACTGAGGTGAATGTGGAATTAAAAATATAAACGTTTTTAAAAAGAAATAAAATTCAGGCAATATTTATTTTCACCCCCAATTTTTGGAATTACTTATAGTTTATGGATAAAAGTTGAGTTTATAGGAAGGAATGTCAACAATACATTTTTCTCCAAGAAAAAAGGACATCATTCTGTGAAGAGAACATGGAAATTCTGTACAAATGGAAATAATAATAGAAAAAGAGCTGAACAGAAAAATATTTCGAACCTTTGGAGAGAAAAATGTGAAGAAAGAAGTGGAATAGTTTTGCTTTTGTTTGGTTGGTTTGTTTTTGGGTTTTTTTGTTATCTATTTTTGGGTTTTTTTCCGGTGTGTATACAGTAGTCCATCTAACTGAAATAGAAGTCAGAAATAAAGATCGCAATCATCTGTAAGTTTGCTTTCATATTATGAACTTCTCAGCTGCACTGAAGGAAGAGGAGTCCAGACAGTGAACTGTGGATTTACATTTCAAAGCTTAGCTTGTTTGTGAAGGGTAAAAGAAGTTCAGTTTGCTCTGCTCTCTAGTAAAAATTTTTGCAACAACATTTTAGAGTAGTAAAAGAGCCATAAAAAGTTGCAAAATATAAACTGTACACCACAAATGCTATTTTCTGATTCAGCAACGGCAAGTGCAGTCATTATGAGAGGACATTACCCTTCCATATCTTTGAGCATGGTTCATCTACTCTGACCAGTTTTATCACACCTTGTTGCTCTAGGCTTTCTACAGATAATGCACTTTCAGACCCCAAATCAGGTAATCTGCTTTAAGTATTTGCAGGAGTTTTAAATGAGGTATTGCATAAGCAATTATGTCCCATGTCTATAGAATCTGGGGAGCTAGCTTAAATGTAGATGCCAAGATTTGGTTAATTGAATCCATACCTTAGTGTCCTAAGATTTTCATGAAACAATGGTTTGATACTATGATCTTGAAGAACCACTTGGAAGTCTACAGTCTTTCATCCAATATTTGACTTAAACTGCTCATCACCCTAGGTACTCACTGTGCTGTTAAACCCAGGGCAAAATTGCAGTTGTTACTTGTCACACGTTTTAAGTGTAATTTTTGCAGTTAAATGAGTTAAGCATTGCCTAAGGTTCAAAAACTAACACTTGACAATTATGAGAGGCCCATAGGCAGAACAGCATCAAATAAAAGAATTGCAACAGTGATTATTAGAGCTAAACCAGATTTCTAATACACAAAAACTAAAAGGTGAGATGACAAAATGTCTGTTGTTAAAGTAACCTGTAGCTTTGATATATGGAGAGCAAGTCTGAAACATAATGAGTAAGAGCTCTAATTCTAAATCAAAAAATGAAGCTACTGATATATAGGTGATATGCAGAAACTATTTTAGAGGAGTCTCCAAGTTCAAATGCTGACCCCATGGTTTCAGGGACTGTCAGAATTACTGATTGTTAGATATTTATTGAGTAAAAACTATTTTACAACTATAGAAGTCCCAAACAGCAAAGTAAACACTCAATGAGCTTAAATACTGAGTAATACAAAGTAATACGTCTGATTAAATAACCATTTTGTTCAGTGATTACTTTCTGTTTCCCCAGCTCTAATTATTGATTACAGGATATAGCCATTTGTTTCTGCTAACCACTCTGCCCTTGTACGTGTCAACATCAAGGACAGGGCTTGCACTCCTATTTTACATGGCATTGGGCTGCTGTGCATGTTGTACAAAGATCCATGGCACAGTAGTGGTATCACTCTTGTTGCAAAGTAAACAGTTTGTGCTCATAAACATTTTAACACTTGGGATCCTTTCTCTGTCCTTCCTTCAGGCTAGGTTTTCATGTGACTACTAAAGGTGCTATGAATACCCTTAAATCTTAATAATTGGGTAATAATTTTACATAACTGATTATATTTTGTGTCAGCTGTGTTCCTGTCATTTCAATGTACTGTAAGCAATAAATGATAATTGGTCTTTCAAATTTCTCTGAGTCATTTGAGCACCCCTGTTACAAAATAAGGAGAAATAACAGAAAAAAAATCAGCAGATGTCTACTGGACATATCATAGAATTTGCCTGCACATCTTAATTTAACGTTTTCATATAAGGAATAAAAAGTCACTCAGTTGTGGTTTCCTGTGGGTAACTAATTCAATCCCATGTGTCTAGTCATATGTTCAGACAGACTTTGTCCTGAAGCAAAAATAGACCCTGATCAGTGGCTCAAAAGAATTCTCTTTATTTTGGTCACTGTTTTGGGGGTTGTTTTTGTTTTGTTTTGTTTTTTCTTTCTATATATTTTTAAAATATATAATTATAAAATATATAACTAGAAGCTTGTAGTTTCCACTGTGACACTTGCAATAAAGATTGCGTTGGTATAGGACCAGAAAGATATGGGTCCTGAGAGGTTGGTACAGGCTACTCACGGTTTAGATTGAAAAGTGATCCTAAAACTTTTCATCCCAGTTTATTATATGTCTTTGGTTGTGTCTAGAATGTGTCACTATCTTTCTGATGAAGATGCTCTCTATCCAAAATCAGATGAAATCCTTGGGTTCCTTCCTGATTTTTAGATTTTACTGCTTATTCTTTGGATTACTTTGTGGGGTTTTTCTGTTGTTGTTGTTTTTTGGTTTTTTGTACACTTTCTGTCTCATACCATTAATGTGTCTGAATTGCTCTGAATACCTATCATGAGAAAATATTATTATTGAGTTCCAATAATTTTCTGTATATCATTTTTGTTATGAAGCAGTTTTACCAGTGCAGAATAAAGTGAAAATAGTATGTATGCTTTCTTGTTCTTGACATGCAAAGCCTATTCCTCAAGCTCAGAAGTAATATGCTTAATAAAATGGTTATCTTTCATTTATCCTGTGTGATAGATAACCTGGCAATTTTTTTCCATAAATAATGCATTTAAAAAATCACAACATATAACATTTCATTAGATGATGTTTCTAATTTTATACCTATCTGAAATAGCATGCTGTCTCATTTTAAATCTCTAAATACGTACAAATTGGTAAGCTTCGTAAAGGTGGTATTTTTTAACTGTCACCCAAACATACTTCAGGATTTTACAATGGCAGAAACCCAGCATATTTAAATTAGCTATAAAAGGTGGCTGATGACCATTTATAATTTTTAAAAAATACATCCATTTTAAACTGCTAAAATTATTTTTTCTTTAAAGTAGCTAGGATTAATATTTTTCCTAATATAATTTTTTATTTTTAACACTGATATTTTTGTTTCTTATTATCCGTAACTATTTGGGTAATGTCTGCAGCATGCCTAAGTGTCTACATATTTCCCTGAAAAAAGCAAAATGAAACCTCATGCTGAAAAGTTCACAATGAACTTGTCATGACTGACCTAAACAATTAAAACTAGTGGAGGGGTGATTATTTATATCAGACAAACATCTCCCTCATTTTTCTAACCGAACTGGAATTACCTGACTTAGATCAAAATAATAGAAGCAAAGATTTCTCCCTCACCATCAAGAGAAATAACAACTGCAGATTTCCTTCACTGAGGAACAAGATATCTTCCTGTCCAGCAGGATGGTTGTGGGTGCAGGTGCCTCTCACATTCCCCATGTGCATTCCAGTGTTCTTGATCTTTGGATCTGACTGTTTGGCACAGGTTGTCATCACATCCATCCCTGTACCAAGTGTCCAGGACATCATCCTTTTTGAGTAGGGTCTCATTAGCATTAATTTTGATTACAGTCACATTATTCTCTGTGGCCTTAGACACTGCCCTCATATCAATCCAGACTGTTGCTGTAAGATTCACCCTGCCAGACTCATTAGTGTCAGTCTGTCAGTCCTCCCTTGCCTTTGCATCCTTCTCTGGGCTCATCATTGACTAGTGCATTAAATGTAAATTTACAGTCTCAGACTGCCTCACTACTGTCTATCTTGAGCTACTTTTTGATTTTTATTCGTTACTGCTAAGAGACAAGAGTTGGTAAATCACTGATGCAAACATACTTCTCTCATTTATTAAATTTCAATTCAGGTACCAAAGTATTTTTGTCCAAGTCATTCATTTAGACTCAGGAAGATTACTCTGGAAAAAATATTAAAACTGATTCATTATTCAACTCCCAATTCCTCATAAAGTCATATTCTGCAATGCAACTTAAAAATCTTGATTTGTTCACTGTGTCTACTGCATACCACAACAGCCAAGTGGCTGGCTGCTTCCTTGCCCTTGCTTATTTATTTGGATCTGTATCTATTGTCCTCCATGTCTCCAGGGTCTTCGGGATATCTGCACTGCTTGGCACTGTAGAGTTCTAGTTCCTTTGGCAGGATATGAATGCAAACAAGAAGCAGCAGCAGCCATGTAACGTTTCCAGAGGTCAGCCCTAACCAGCAGCAGCAGCATGGCACAGTGCTCCCTGTAGCTGCAGTATTCCAAATGTCAGGATTAGGGACCTGGAAGCTCTTAAGCATTTGCAAATCCCACAGTTTGGATCCAGTCTGTAGAACACAGCCATCCTGTCCCTCCTGAAGATTAACTCCTGCCATAATTGAAATGTAGAACGTAACCCCATCCCCCAAAAAGAAAACCCAAACAAATCTTCCACAAATTGGAAATAGATCAGCACAGTGAACTCTGTTCCATGTATCAGTTAGTTCCTGATGAGTACACTGCAAGCTATATGTGCCTAGCCACCTGTTTCTTTTAAGAAGAATTATATTTCCCCTGAAATAGGCTCGACTCACAAATTTATAATCACACGGTTTCGAGCTACTTAACATAAAGTTTTAATAAAAACCACGGCATTTGTAAAGCATGTCAGGTTGAAAATAAAGCTAGGTATTTCAATAACACCCAAGTGCCCTATTTCACATTTTTGGAATGGAACATTTATTTCAAAATTTCTTTCCAAAGTGAAATTACTTTGAGAGAAAATCATTAATAAGGAAATCAAAATGAAATATTTAAATTGTATTGAATACAATAATTTGGCCCAAAGCATTACTGGAAAAATTTCATCATTTTGTGAGCAAAAAATCTGTTTTTTCTAGTTCTTTATTTCTCTGCAGGATAAAAACAATTCCTTTTTCTTCTTTTTTCTTCATAGCACAATTTCCAAGAGGGTTTTCCAACCTCTAATCTAAAATCTCATCTATTTCCCTTTTACTATGCTATCATATTTTATATAAAACACAATGAGCTGGATAGATTTCCCTCAAAGGTAATGCTAACCTCATCCAAAAATCACAAAACATGCAGTCTTTATTAAGACTGATGTGACTGTGTTAGGAATCTAGGAATTTTTCCTTGCACCAAAACCAGAGCAAACAACTCAGAAAATACTCCTTTCTATCCAAACTTAGCTGTATTAATTTGGGCGCTTGTATGGAAAAACTGAAGGAGTGAAAAGGAATGAAGATTTCTTCTTCTGCAAAATTGCTAGAAGACACGTTTTCCCTGTTAGTGAACCAGTCTGGATTTTAAACACCTACACACTATAACAAAACAATTTGAATTCCCTTTTCTACTTTGAAGCTTTGGAAAAGTTCCACTCCCAGGAGAAGTTCTACAAATGAGGCAGTAGATTTTTCTAGGATAAGGTGCTGATAACAACATTAATGATTAAGACATTGTTCCAGGAGAAGGCAAAAAATGGTCAGAAGATCCCTCTTTTGAGTGCTTATCTTAGCAAACAGACCTAGGTAAAAAGAGCCACCTCTTTTAGTTAGACTGTGAAAATGTAACACTCTCTTCTCCATTTTAGCACATATAAAACTATATATTTTTGAGAAAATTTACTGTCTAAGTTTAAAAAAAAGAAAAAAAAGAAACCAGTCCTATTCCTTGCAAGTTGCCAAGTGAACTTTCTCCATTGCAAGATTATTTTGGGCATAGGCACTCCCACTACAGCAATTAAGAACTCCACATCTCCTGTCTTCTGTGTTCAATATTCAGCCTTAAGACTCTAATCTTGATAGCCCCTCTGGTATCATGATATAGTGGTACAAAATTACTAAAATGTCTGTGAACTGTACTGGATTTGAGACTTCTAGAATGATTGAACTATAAACGGAGAGCAGCAAAAGGGAGATTAATTAACTCTTCATTTCCTAACAAGGAAGATGTGTGATGTGAAGCTAAACATTTGCTGTAAGGAAACACATGCCAGGTGTTATTCTTCATCTTCCAAAAGACAAATGAAAATATCTGTCTTCCTAGGGAACTGTTTCCAAATAAAAATGAGGTACGTAAGATACAGATTTTAATCAGGGACCAGTTTTGAAAATTCATTGCATGTTTCTTGATGGAAGGGCAAAATAAAGAAATATTCAAGGGCAAAATATACAAAGAGGCTAAAACTAGAAATATGAAGGAAACATAAAGACTGTAACTGCCAGGCAAAAATTAGTTTCTATTACAAGTGAATAAACACTCCTACTTCTGTTTTTATAATGTTCTGAAGATTTCTCTTCAATTCTGTCCACACTATAACTTTATTTTCATTGTTAATTTTGAATTCAAACATTTTAAATATCAAGATCTACTTTCATATTTCTGCTCCTATTTTTGGACTTTTATTCAAGAGCTTGGAACAGACATTAAGTTGGAAACATTATTAGACCAGATAGATCAATTAGATGTAAGAAGCAATATGTTAAACAGGATGGCCCTCACCCAAGAGCTCCGAAGTAACTCAGATGTGAACTTAGAGGACTCTTGGCTAAGATCTGTAAACTATATTACAAAAAGCCACTGTGGCAGAAGACTTGGCAGAATGCCAGTTCAACTCCCATCTCAAAGAAGTCTCAAGGAGAGATCATAGGAAAGCAGGCTCCTGTCTCCAGTAAGAGAAAGTGTAAGATCACTGAGTCTATAGACAAACATGGGAAAGGGAAAGGGCCTCTATACCCCACTGCATTTTTATGACAGTGTCAGCATCAATGGGGATAGACTTGCATTTTTTCAGTGTCCTTTACACCAAAGATTATTAAAGACATTGAACTATGGCAGGACTGGTAGAGAAGATCTTATGTGGATTAAAAGGTAATTAAAGGATAGGATGAATATATCCTATCAAAGACCTTCACAGAACAGATGTTCTTCAGTTTTCTAGATGGAAGACAGGAGGATGTTCTCCCACTGGCTGGTGCTTGGAAAAGGCAGTAAACACTAAAATCTCTAACTCTACCTATGATACTACGGTGGTTTTTGTTTTTTGTTTTGGTTTTTTTTTTTTTTTGAGCAGTCAATTGTGCAAACTTTGAGGACAAACAAAAAGTTCCCATAAAAAGGAGTGTCCAGAAGGGTTGCAGCTGTGCTTTAGTGGAACGATATAAGGTAGTGCACCTGGGGAAAACCAGTGATGCCTACATCATTCTTCATTCAGAACTGGCATCTAAAATTCAGGAAAGGCATCTCAGTTTCTCCATAAATGGTTTTCTGAAATCATTGGCTCAGTGTTCAGCAGAAGCCAAAGAAGCTGACAATGTGAATTAAGTAGCAAATAGACTAAATAAGACTTTTTTTTTTCTTTTTTTTATATATATATAAGGTAACTGAAAAGATGGCATACCTTTCAAGAAATTGATTTAGAGGATAATCAGAAACAATTGTAACATTTTGGTGTTTGGGAGGTTTTTGTTGTTCTTTATAGCTGATTTGTCTCATTTAATTTTAATCTTTCTTTAAAGTTATTTTTTACACCAAGTATATCTTCTTTTATCTCTCTTACAATATATATTGAGGAATATATGCACATTTGTAGAAAAAGAACTCAACACATCAAAGAATTCTACAGTGAAATGAAACCAAAAAAATTCTTACACCCACAAATAAAGTAAAATCTGGAAGAATTTCAACTCCATTCCTCAATAGAACAAGTAAATAGTGAATAATGTTCTATGGTCTTCCCACACGGGGCTGTGGCAATGCCAGTGAGGTAGTAAGGAAGCTTAGAGGGGTTGATGTCAAAAGAAAAGCATAAGAGTAACAGGGGACTCTATTTACCTTGTGGGTGAATTTAACATCAAGGCACAAGACAATTTAGACAACACACTTGGAAGAGCCAGACAAAGAAACCAGAGCAGAAGCCATATTTTATTTATTCATGAAACAAGCCCAGGATTAAAAATTTAACATCGGATAGTTATCGTAAAAAAGGGACCATAATATAATCAAACTCAGTAAATATAATTTCAGAAAAGACAGTGGAAATTTATTACAATGGTGCTTAATATCAAGCAGAAGTAAAGAATAAAAGTTAGATAATTATTTGAAAAAGGACCATCTGAAAATGAAATACAGTTAGTGAATGGTTTAGAGACACGATGCAACAGTAAATATAAGACCTTTCCAAGCAGTTAAAGAAAGGAATTGGTCATCAATGACCTTTTCCAAAGGATTCTGGGAAGTCTGAGGAAATTACAGGTAATCAAATCTGATTCTTGTAAAAGAAAAATTGATAGAAACCAGAATTTAGACCAAAATAAGAGAAGACAAATCAGAATTACAAAATCCTGGATAATAGAGAAAACAAGAAATGGTAAAGGAAAAGGTCTTTTGGAGGGGGAAATATTCACTCCCAGAAGCTACAGGTGGTCCTGAGGATCCCAGTGAGAATGTATAGGGGTTTGTATGTGTATTCCTTTACAGACACCTATGCTTCCCCAAAGTTCAGTTAGGAAGAAATTTTCAGGATTATTACTGGGTACTTGGCAGGTTTTTTACTTCTCCACCAACCATCCCTAGAAACAGAACGAGAGGCTAAAGAGCCTTGTTCTGAGTGTATGTTTGCTAGCGACTGACTTTTCTTCCTGTCCCTACTAGACAAAATTTGTGATCCTGGTTGGCCATAGCTCAATCCTTGCCCTCCCACATGAGTATAAACAATGTCATCTGCACTGATATCTGCAGCAGACAACCCTCAGGGGCTGTGTGCAATCTCTGCTGGTACCCCCTGAAGCGATTCCCGTTCTGTACGGCATTGTCAGCCACTGATAGCACCCAAACAGGGTCCAGAAAGTTGTCAAGTAACTGTTTGCTGCATCCAGTTTCACTTGCCAGAAGCCATCTCTGGCATCCATGACTGAAAAGACTATTGTGTTCGCTTGATTTGGCAATATTTCAGTGGCTGTTGGCAGGGAACAGTATAAGCACTTTAGTATGCTATTGAGGTCTTTTGGATTGATGCAGATCATCAGTTTGCCTGTCTTTCTAACTGCCACCATACTGCTGAGCCAGGCAATTGGCCTTGCAACTTTTTTCAGCCACCTTGTTCCATGGGAGTTTTAACTTTCACCTTGAGCTCTGCTTCAAGACTGGCGGTACTAACATTTTATGTATAGCTGATGCCACATTGTCTTAACCTGGCAAACCTTAAAAGCACTCATTATCCAGAAACCAAATCCCTTGACCAGAATCTCTATTTTTATAGCCAGAAAAGTAATATCCCAGATATGTTTTTCCACCTCCACTTTGCTCTGTAGTGTTCTGACTTTGCAATGAACACTCCCCTGTCCCAGGGAGTAAGTTTTTCACCAGACAATGGATTTCTGTCCGTTCTACTGTGAAAAAGATCAGAACCTAATCTTTATTTACATGTGAGCGCTTCAGCCTAGACATTTCATAAAACAGGTGTAATTTGATCCCACTGTAAAGAAAAATTTCCATATTGTTTTATTTTTTACAAAATCTGCATAGCTTACCCAGTTTCAGCATGGAATCACATTCCATTTAGTGAAGGCTTTCCTTTGCCAGTTGCTTGTCATTTCTCATATTCAGCTTCTGAACAACATTATTTTCTTGTTACTGCCATTGCACTTACATGCTATATATTATTCAGACCAGCTTCATCACAGGTGCTCACTTTTCTCTTTTCAAGCACTTATGCAAATTAAATCACCAGTGTAATTTAGAATCTCTTCACTTGCATGTATGTGGTCCAAAAATTGTCTCCTCCAAGTTCCAACTACACACAGGGTGACACCACCACCTTATTCTTAAGCACAACTTTTAACCACTAGACCTCACAATTCTGTAACAGAGAGGTCAATATCATTATCACAGTTTTATAAGGGTGCTGTGGAGGGGTGAAGTGACATGCTCAATGTCATCTTACAGCTTGGGGAGAGCAGAACATAGGTCTTGAAAGTTCCAGTCTAGTGCTTTATCCAGCAAGAAACCCTGACTGTGCTGAAGTCTGAGGTCTCCCTGTCCTTGGCCTGTTCTATTAAAACGCTGCACTGGCATTCATATAAACCATTTACCAAGGGTAACATCCATTTGTTCTGCATCAAAAAGCAAGAGAGATTGACACATACATAATCTTTCCCTATATGTGATGGATTGATCCTTGACTTAGGATCATTTCAGTTGCCTCTTTGTAGTCTCTCCATTACAAGAATTTCCTAGGTTTTCTATGCAAGAGGAGAATGGAAAGCTGTTAAACAACCATTGTGCCCATTCTTCCTGAAGGAACTTTTTATTGCAAATCCAAATTTGCAACACCTGAAGTGCAGAAAACAAAGGCTTAAAGGTGATTTCTGTACATCTATGTTTGTCATTCTTCGTATGGTGATTTAAAAACACAAAAGCATTTCTTCATACATTTTCCAGAGATTATTTTTTGTATCAAAATATCAACATGGGTAAGCACAATGCATAATCCTACACCTAGAATATTTGTCAAATCTTGGGATAACAGTGTCCGAGGGTATTTTTAAAAATTTTTTTAACTTTCCAAGGAGGAAAGTACAGCTTTACTCATCAAAGGTTTCTTGGTTTATTCTCAGAAACATGAATTAGGTCTTCTTTGTACTCACAAACCCTTGTAATACTTTGCATCTGGAATATATAGTAATCTAACAACAGCTTTTCATTGGTACATGCTCCCTGTGTGTGACAAGATCTTTACTGAAATCCCAAGGAGTGGGTGGTTCCTGACCTTATGTGAAGCATATAAGAATCTCAGCCTGATTCACACACTGCTGCTCTCTGTCAGGTGATGTCTGAAATAGCAAAGAGGTGGTCCTGCTGCCAGGAGGATCATACCAATTTGCAGTATGCCCACTTACAGGAACACAGCCTGATTTGTGGTGTTCCAAATCAGGACTGGCCTTTGGATGATTTAAACCCAGGCCAGAAGGAAAGACCCCATGTCAATGTCGTCCCATAAAACAAAAGCCTCAAATTTCGCTGCAGATCCTGCCTTTGGGTTTAAGAAGAGTTTATTTGGTCTAGTGTGAGCAAATGACAGGCCAACAAGAAAGAGGCAAACCTTTCCCTCAAGTGAGAAGCAGCAGTTCAGCTGCAAAGCACACGGACCTCAGCAGAATTCATACCCCAACACAGACCACAGCATGCCACCTATGTACATGTACAGAAACTGATTAATGGGCTGTCACTTTATTTGTTGACTGCTGAATTATTTATACTTATAAAGTGTTTAATAATTTAGAGCTGATATCTTAACAAATTACAGCTGAAAGTGACAAGGGGAAGGTGGCACAAGAGTCTCACTTGAGATCAATGCCCTTGTTCTCAGGGCACTTTGGAACACGATTTCTGCTGACTGTCATCAGCGAAAAAGGGAAGGGGGAAGTATGTTGATTTGGTATTACATGTTAAATAGGGAGAACTGCATATTTCAGTAATCAAAGGAAAAAAGTTGCTTTAAACCAAAAAGAACATGAAATTACTCTGAAGAAATCTACATTTCCATATGAAATGAAAATCATTGTCTTAAAAAAAAAAAAAAAAAAAAAAAAAAAAGACTAAATAAAAGCTAATTACTGTGTTTGTTTTTAAAATTTTGTCTCAAAGCATTTTATCCATCTCTTCTTGCCACAAAGGATTTGGATACATATTGATTTTGACCTGCATGCCACATCTTTATGAAAAAGCAAAGTCATCTTAATACTAAGAGGTTATTTTTTACTGTAACAGGATGGAAACAAAATTACTGACTGCATCTGAGTTAAACTGGGAGAGTGCATGAGAAAGAGAAAGATAAATTCTGATTTTTAACAATGTCCAAATGCTAACCAAAAGAAAAGCTGGCTGAATCAAAGTAGATGAAAACAAAATTCCTATAAGGATCCTCTATATAAGTAAACAACATTTCACTCCAGGATGTGTTTTTCTTCACAGACATTTTTACAGAAGAAATAATTCTTCGATGTAAATACCCAAAATAGTAAATTCCATTCTCTAAGCAGGAATTTCCTGGGTATTAGCCCACTCTGTTTCCTTTAAATACCACAAGAATGCAGTGTCTAGTAGAATCATCTTTTGGTGAAACAAATTCTTATCAAAGGCATGAGGCTTCTATGACAGAAATTATACTATTATTGCTGCAGAAAAATACATTTTTCAGGGTAACCACTCCAGCTCATCCAGTGGTGAGCTCAGTTTCATCTCGTAACACCAATTCTCCAATGTCCACGATAGAAAACCAGGCAGTGTCAGCCACTGCTGAATTCCAGTAGCACCGTATATCCACACACAAGATACTGTTCACCAGTGCAAGACTGACCTCTGCTTGTATTCTGCTTGCTTCAAGCAAGCACCATATGTCTTTCCAAGACAGTAGCACAGGCACTGTGGCCTTGAACAGTGTAAATCATACCCAGCTCTTTTCCAACCCCAGCATGCTGAGGCTATCGGTGTTTTCTACCGTGGTGCAACAAGCAGCGTGAATTCTGTAAGAAACAATTCTTACACATGCAGTAGAAAGTTTGTTTCACCATATTTTCCAGTGTTAGCTTCTTTAACAACAATTGCTTTCTCCCTCTCTGTGATTTAATTGCTGTTTATCTCCATGGAGACTTTTATATGTGCCTGCTGCCAGCTGGACCAGGATCAGGAGGTGGCCCTTACTGGACATTTGGGAGCAATGACTTGAATAAGGGCAGCTGAATCCTACTACCCATATTTCCATTCTGCACTCAAACCTAGCTCACCCATATCATTTCTTCTGCAGTACAGTCATTCTGAAGATTACAAGTTCCAGCAGCAGACTTTAGCAAGAATAAGATCTAGTCAGCTCTTATTCTTTCCATAATCCAACTAATGACTTCAGGGTAGAAGGCTGCTGAGCTGTGTTAGGGACCCAGCTCATATTTATATTGGAAATTTCTCTGAAGGAAGACACCCAAATTCTCAGTAGAGAGCAACTGATCAACTATGTTATAGGGACAAACTCCTCCTTGGTGTCCATCCCTCAAGTTTAATAGCCATGTTTCCTTGAGCAGGACAAGGGAAAAACATGGTCTCCCTTTCTTTATACCATTGAACAAATTATTAAGTAAGAAAGATATATATCAAAACTGGTTTTTTACATATAGATTCACTATATCAGTGCTATGTTCACATGAACTGTTGGATGGGAATTGCTTGTGGATGACTAAAACTGATAAAATTTTTTTCCACTATGTAAGTGAAAAATTGATAAAGGAAGCAGAGTTAGCATGAATGACAAACCTTGGCTGAGAATTTATTGTTTTTAAAATTCATTATCCTCAATTGTTAAACAATACTATCTCTTTTGAGACATATTTTCCACTTCTGGGTTTTCTAATATGAAAATGCTCTATTTAACTCTTCTCAGGGTACCAGAAACATATAAAAATGGACAATAATTTTTTATCTTTTGATATGGGGAATATAGTAAGTGAAAAACAAGTATATGAAGCTTTTTGAAAAGTATGAATCAAAATCATATCGAGTTGCTGCCCTCCAAAGCACTTTATACTCAGAAACACATTATTTCTACTATTGCTACTTTACTATCCATTTCTAATTCTACTATTTCTAATATTATTCTTTTCTTTATCCAGATTTTCTTGTACAGAGGGTGGAAAACCTACGCAAAAACTGTGGTTTTTTTGTTTGTTGTTTTTGTGTTGGTTTTTTTTTTTTTTCATGAACACGTTAAAATATTTTCACAATTTGACTAGGAGGCCATATTTATAATTCCTTCCATATTAAATCTGAATTATTAAAACTAGGGATGAGAGTTATCTCAAGGAACATTATTGTTGCCTTAAGTGTTATAAAAGTATCCAGGGCACATAAAGATGTTTGAAATAGTATAAAATGCAACATCACATCTAGTGAGGCTTAAACAACTAATCCATTCAGGGTCTTCAGCCTGATCTTCACAATCCCCTTCCATAAGATATCTACTATTTAGAGGGCAGTTTTCTCTCCTCTTCTCCACAGCTTACTGGAATAAATATGACCAGAAGGAAGCCTGGAACTGAGAGCATCAGTGGCAGAGTGAAGTCTGAAAGAACATGGCACAGAGATTTATTGGTCACAGGACCAATGCCAGCTATGGCATTCCTTTCCTTCACCATTGATATGATGCCCTGACACCACTTACTCGAAGATGGCATTCAAAAATACCCCTGAAGTCTAAGCACAACAATAACACATCAATTACTTACTTACACATTCAGGAATATAAACAGGATATTAAAAGAGAAAACACAGACTTCCAGGTAGGTTAGTGTTCTCTGGAATGTAAACTTGTAAGAAAAGTCTGGGATTAGTACCAGCCAAGTATCAATGAGACCAAGTCAGGAGATAGTGCAGAAATTATCTCTTACTTTTACTTCTTCCCCTTTCTTTGAAGCTCTCATTTAGCTTCCCAGTGCAGCCCTGTGTGTGCATATTCATGAGTTAAAGTTCCAGCGACCTCTCGGCTCCGCAAAGCACAACAGAAATTTCAAATACTGTGTGAAATCCTAACCCCAGCAAAGTCAGTGGCAAGATCCTTGCTTGCTTCTTTGGGAAAAGGAGTTCACCCATGATGTCTTGTTAGTTCTGGCATGTTTTCAGGATGAAGCATATTTTTTGAGGTGAATCGGTAAGCAGAATGCTGCTTTCTTAGACCCTCCGGTACTTGAAACAGAAATAGTGTTACACTGCACTTCTATTACCCTTGGCAGCCAATTTTCTCCTTTGTCCACTCAAATGCAAACTTCCATCCTTTACATTTTTTTTCTACCAATACATTTTTATAGAACGACATAAAAACTGTTATTAAAAAATCAATGCTCCTCAGCCATTATTTATGGCTTATGTTCAAAGACTGTGGGCATCTTCCCTCAGCTTGCCCAGACTTTCTTCACTGGTTCTGCACAAGTGCTTTCTAAACCTGCAGAGAACTCACAGAAAGCCTTCTCACCACTGTAAAATTTGCTTCATTGGTGGTCTTTGTCCACTGATTTTATACATATATGTATATTTTTTTTTTCTGCAAAACATTGTTTCTCCTGCCAGAATTTCTAGCCAAGAGCAAATGTCCTTAAAAATTGTACTGGGCAAACCACTTCAGACTATGCTGTCACTAAGAAATCTCTCCTAGCAGAAGGGAGGAGTTGATGACCTAGTAAGTTTTTCCCTAGTTTAAACCCTTCAGCATTGTGATGCCTCGGTTTCCTGACTGGTCCTTGATGAATCTGTGACAGATAGGAAAATAAAATAAATCTTCGGTGACCATCTGCATAGCATAGTCCTGTTTGTTAGATAGGAATAATGGCTTTCAAATTATGCTTAATTTAACTTGGTACGATAGGTGATGTAGCAAAGTGCTCTAAATGAAAACTTCCCATCTGCAGTGTTAGTTATTATAGTAAGTAATAACATCTCCTCGTATGGCTTAAACATTCAGATGAACAGAATAGCCACGCTTTTGCCTTTTGAGAATGGCTGGGATTTAGCACTCCACAGCAATGTAAAAGGGCAGCTGGTTCCTTCCTACAGCTGGACCAAAATGAGCTGGGCATTAATGAGGCAAGGACAATTAAACACATTTGAGAAAAAATAAATCTCATTCTAGAAAATTTGAAAAATTATGTATATTAATGATAAGAAGTTACTCCTTTATAAAGTCCTAAAGAGCAGGTCTAAGTTTCTCATGGAAAAGGTCAATACACCTTCAAATTCACTGAAACTTGGCATGAATAACCCCATTGATCCCATCTCGAGGAGCCCCATCATAGTCCCTCATATTTGCTAAAATGTATTTTCATTTGAGGTCAGGAATGAAAAGTTCCACAAGAGAAGCAATCATTTAAGTCCCCAAAGACTGTAGGAGGAGTACATTACATGAACTCGAACTAGAGAGTGGGTCCCTGCTGCCCTCTCCTGCTCCATGACACTAACAAGTCACACTGTTGAGGTACCAGCCTCTCCACTAGCTGCTGCTCTCTCTCTCCATCTCTTCTGAAATTACTTTCTCTCATGGCAGGGGAATTGTTACTAGACTACAGCTAAGGAAATGATGGCATCGAGACAACATCCAATGAGGGTGTCATGTGCACAAGGGCCTATTGAAGACTCCTGTTCAGACAGAATTTGTACCTGAACACACATGCCAGGACTTGGTTGTGGGCTTCAGCTACAAAACTGAATAGTGAGAGCTTAATGAATGCAGGCCTTTGAGGTCCTGCACATCTCTATTAAAACTGGAGCACAGAAATCCAGCTAAAATTATGTAATAACCATGGTAGGGGAGATTTCTTTTCTCCTCTTTGAAGCTAGAGACAAACAGACACTACATAGTACAGGGAGTCACTACAGTAATTAGCCTTTTTTTCTGAATGCTAAAGTAAACACTTTCAGACTAAAATTCAGAGCATAATCACTGCTGGTCTAAAAGTGACATCTGTTCAGGAGAAGACCTATGTATACACTACTCTCTCCTGCAAAGTATTCCATTTTCTTTAGTTGTCTTGAGGGTTTTTTTTAACCAATCCAAATATGACTCCATTATTTTATGTGTGTTTTTATCTTTCATTTTTGGCTTGTAGCTATATCTTGAGAGACTTCTTACACTCTCACTTTTGCTATAATAAAAAGTGGACAATTTAGTTCAGCATCTAAGAGATCAGTCAGACAAATGCCCAGAAGAAGAATATGAAGCAGGCCACTCAAAATTGTAGCACATTATTCCAAGACTGTTCCCAAAATGTTTTTCAAGGATTAAAAAGTTCTTTCAATATTAAAGTAAATAATGGGTACCTCACATGGCTTTAATTAAAAACAGACTGAAAAAAGTCTGTGATATTACTTTAAAAAGTCAGAAGGTTCCACCATGACTACATATAACAAATAAACATCAAAAGAGGGAGGTAGGAAGACTTTACTGCTCATCAGAAAATATACTAGTACTAATTTTAATAATGAAAACATTTTTTATTAATAATAACAGAAAAAGCAGGAAAAAAGTTAGACAAAGAAACACCAAAGCTAAAGGCACATCAGAGTAGACATTGTAGTATGCAACCTGAAGGAGACTTGCATATTCTCATAATTCCATTTCTTTGCTGGGCATCAGTTTTGAGGAGAAAAAAAAAAGTACTATATTTTCCTCCAAATATCCTCCCTGGAATGTAAGGAATTGACAACACCAATGCAAAAAGAAACAATGGCTGATCTCGTGCTTCTGCAGTCGGACGCAGCCATCACTCGGCAAAACAAACCCTTCAGGTCACACAGTCCTTTGGGGCCAAGTATTAAAATAACTCAGTTATATTCACAGCCTCTGGTTTTCCCTCCCAGGCACCTTAGTAGTGGCATAGGCATCCTTCTCAGAGGAGACCATTTTCTCATTCTCCTCCCAGCTGGAGGATAAGCTCTGCATTCGAGGTTAACAAGGGGACGGGCAGTTAAAGGACAAAAAACAACAACAATGAAGTCATGTTACCACGAAGGCATGGGGAATACCCAGGAAAACATGTAGGCTGACTTCTCTTTGGTACACTTAGTTTCTCTGTGGGCAGATTGCCACAAAGGGAAAAAAAAAAAAAGGAGGAGGGGGAAGAGAAAACCTATACTTTATTTATTATTTAAATAAACAGTTTTATGCTGCTTCCATTTTGTGCTCAGTTTTATAACAATATGAGTCCATTTCCCCATCATTCCTTAATATCTATATTGTTTAGGACTTTATATACTGTATGATTAGTTGGCATTGGTACTGTTCAATCTGTACTAATCTGTATGCATTTATATTGTGTGAGCAGTTCTCTAATTGGTTTTCATCCAAGTAATCCCACAGAGAATAAGGTTACATGCTGAAAAGGGCTGAGGTGAGAGAGTGGTTAAAAGGGGAGTGCAAACTCTTTTCCCATCCTTATTAAGAATGCTTTGCACATCTGCATTTTCTAAAAACATTTCTAAACTCCCTCTCTGTGAATAAGCATAAAGTCTGTTCCACAGTACAGAAATGCACAGAGAGAAAATGAATCATTTTCAGAGAACCCCACCCATATCTGCTTTATTCCTCCTATGTTGCTTTACTTCTTGGGCAGCTAAGGCTGTGAAAAGCAAATACTACAGGGGGTTGGGGGGGGGGGAGAGGAATTATTAAAACAAAACAAAACAAACAAACAAAAACCCACACAAAAAAACCCCAAAACTCCAACACAGAAAGGGAAATATCTCTTGCCAGAAAATATCAAATTTGTCTTAAGTAAACTGAAAGCTTTTAGAGTAGAGACTAAAGAAGTTTTCCTAAATTTGAGTATCTGATTTACAAAAAATAAAACAATACAAAAAGCCCAAGAGCAAGCCAGCACTTCAGCTGCTTAAATCCTCATCTGGTTAACTTTCATCAGGATAGCCTGTATTTCAGACATTCTTCCCACCAAAATTTCCAGAACAGTTTGACAAGTACTGCATGTACTCAAGGTATTAATTTTGTAAATTCTGATATTAGCATTTAAATTTTAAGAAAATATATGTTCAATAAGTTTCTTTGATTGCATAATAATAATTTGCTTTTGTATTCCTGGCTTCAAGGACATTTGTTTGGTTGAGTTTTTTAAAAGATATTTGATATTATCAGTCACACCTCACAGAAAAATGTTGTAGAAGAAAACTGTGTGCAAGTTATTCTCCTTTTACCTAAAGATAAAGACAAATCTTAATTCTCTTCAGAGAACTGCATATTTGAATTTGCAAGCATACTTGTATACAGTGACTGTCTTTATAACCTCCAACATTAGTGATATTTTTGTCATACTTAGATCAAGTTATAGCTTTGTTTATAACTTTTTTTTTCCTTTCCAATAAAAAAAAATTAAGTCAACAGACGGAAAGCCGAATGTATAACCCACTTTTTTATACATACTATGCCCGCATTCTGAACAGGCATTGGAATATTTATTTTAAAAACACAGGGCTTGCTTACTCTATTCACAACTTTCAATGGCTGGATTTTAGAAGAGCCTTTTGGAAATTAAAGTCTCTTGCTACTGTACACTGTTGTTAGAGAAAATGTAATTTCACTACAGACAGCTAAATGAAACCCATTTTTGCAGCTTAAGAAACAGATGTTCTAAAATAATTTTCTGGATTTAAAAATAAAGTAAATGATAAACTTTAGATTTTACTCAGAGCCATGTAGACTATAGTTTATCTTCATCTACTTATCATTTCCTCTGCACAATGAACATTAATACAGACTTTAGAGAGAGAGTTGTCCCACTCAGCTTACCAATGATTTACACGGAAGGACAGTGTAAACCTATCAATTCCCTCCCCCACTTCTGAACACCACCATGCTTCATTTCTGCATTATCTTCTTGTAAACATCTCTGGAATATTCTTAAAAGCTGCTAAGATGATACATTAGGATTCAGACATGTGACAGATACAAAATTAAAGTTGACCTTCTCTGTCAGAGAAAATAAACAGTAACTATTAGCAGCTTTGTACCTCTGCATTTAACTCCCTATTTTCTGCCTCCCTAGTTTGGGTCCATTAGCTGACTGGTGCAAAAAACGACCCCCGGCAACACTGACTCCCTGTGGATATATTACAATCTCTGGATATTACATTTGACTGTATCCTCTTCTCCACAGCTTAATTTTACATTTAAAATAATTCACTCCTGAGTTGGGTCACAAAGCAATAATGTAGACAAGAGTTGCCATAATTCCTTAAAAACTTCCTAAGACCATATCTCTGTTAACAACCTATGGTTTGTCCTGGAAGCTGTTAAAAATTTGTATTGGTATCTGCATTTTTGTAATTTCACTAGTTAGACAAAATTTAATGCTCAGCCTCATCAGTTCTAGTAAGAACATCCTTTTATTCACCTGACAAACTCTTTTAAAATGTATTTTATGAGGAAAGTGTCTATTAAAATACACAGCTTCTTACCAAACTTCCAAAAGTTACTTTTTGTTATTGCATAGTGCAGACACAGAATGTCACAACTGCAAAACTTTAGAGACATCAGGATCCTTCAGAGTAAACAAATTAGATATCTGTGGTACTACAGTTGATGGAATTACACAAAGGATTTTACCACCAGTTCACATAAAAGTACATACCACACAGAATTACATGAACAACTTATACATAACACAAAAATGATTTTAAAAACATGCAATTTTGTCATGAACTTTGACAAACATGCAGAGTAAGACAGCTCTTTCTTATTTATTTTGACCATTTTCCAAGCACCTCAGTATGATCTAGGGCCCCACTATAGAAGCACATCCTGAGCCCAGGTTGGTGTTGATGGCAAAGTAAATGTATTTCCACTTCCATTTTCTTTTGACAGCTGCAAGTTTTTCTATTGCTGTCCATTGGGATTTCCCCCCTCTCTCTGACTCCTTTTTCTTTTTTTTTTTCTTTTCTTTTTTTTTTTTTTTTTTTTTTTTTTTTTTTTTTTTTTTGGTGTTTAGTAAGGCCTGGTATATCTTTGAGAGTGAGAAACCTATCACATTAACAATTAAATACAGTCTGTATTAAATTGCTGGTGGGACAGGGCTTATTCTCTTACCCAAACCTAAAATATATACCCTGAAACTAGAAACTCTCTTGTCCTTTGACCTAGGAGCAGAGGATGGTTTTAATTCTTATTCCATCTTCACTATGGTGCATTCCACCTCCCCTTATTTGATATTTTCCTATCAGTTTCATAGTTATTCTCTGCAATGACAATATTTTCAGACTTGCTTCTGGTTCTTACTTCACATGTAAATTAAAAACAAAACAAAACAAAAAAAACCCCAAAAAACCCAAAAAAACCCAAACCAAACAAAAACCCCCCACACCTAACAGAAAAAAATCCTCCAACAATTCTCCCTCCTTCAAGCTACTCCCAATAAAAACCCACCACCCTCTTTATAAATTGATTCGGGCTTCTTTGAGTTTACAGAAAAGAAGATATAGAGCGAACAGTTGAAAGTTTTTGAACAGAACCTCCCTTTTCAGAAGCAAAATATCACTGTACTATCCCAAGTTTTCAATCACCCTGGTATCCTTCAGGAAGGGCTACTAAGTACTGCTCAGCATCTCACTTTGTATTGTTTTATCTGTGATTAGACACTAAACCACCTCCAGAAGGCTTGTGCAGAACAGATGTAGAAAAAAAAAAAGAATTTGTTTCTGCCAAAAAACTCATAAGCTCAAGGGCCGTTTAACTTAGCTCAGTCACTCAGTTTATTTTGCATTAGAGGAACTTCTCATTTAATTTACCAGTCTATAATAGGTAACTTTTTCAATATGAAGCTAAAGGTCACTATTATATGTAAGGAAAATTAAGCCGATGTTCTTGGTTGCCTTACAGTTCTCCTAGTTCAACTACTCCAATAAATGAACATGTACAACAAGCCGAAGGGCTTTTTATTACAAATTTAATTCATTTCTCTAGACAACTGTGAAATTTGCCATTGACATTAGTCATTACCCCAAGGCGAACTAAAAGATGATCTCAGTTAATAAATGATCCTTAACAAGGAATGCTCCTATCTTCTGTGATATTGGCACAGGCACATTTTATTAATGCAGGACTAGCTTCCTGCCAGAACACTAGCATTCACGACTATTTGGTGTGCTTGTTTCCTCTTCCTGCTCCTGATATTAATAATTATGCAACGGGATAATTAGCAACACAAAGAGACAGTACTATGTGCTTGCAGCTAGATTTTCAGCACGTTAACCTTCTGGGAAATAAAGAACAGAAGCAAAGAGTCTAGCCAAATAACCAATGCAGGTTGATTTCACAGTGTGTAAAAGGCTAATTATCTGTGAAAAGTCTGACCTCAAGTAACAAAATTACACAAATGTGCAGGCATTTTATCTTAAATAAAACTCAGATGCACTAGTTCATAATGTGAGACATCATGGTTAATAACTGTCTCCCAGAACTATTTATCTGTACATAGCTTTATAAAAAGGAAAAGAAATCCA
Organism: Heliangelus exortis; assembly: GCF_036169615.1. Classification (NCBI taxonomy): domain Eukaryota; kingdom Metazoa; phylum Chordata; class Aves; order Apodiformes; family Trochilidae; genus Heliangelus; species Heliangelus exortis. Next base: position 61,973,162 of record NC_092422.1, read on the forward strand.
GGAGGGAAATAACAGTCTCCTACAAAATATTAAATGGTTATCCAAATATCTGCAAAGGTAGGGTAAATAAGCTCACCCCATCCCCCAACCATTTCAATGCTAAAAAAAACCCCCAGCACCCCAGTATGTGACAGAAGTAGGTTAAGTGCATTTTGTTTACTGGAGACAGGCTACAATAAAAAGCAGAAAATATTACTACTTCTTTACAGATACCATGTGTAATTCATTCTGATATAAGAATATTTATCCACTAGCAGTAATAACAAACCACAATTTTTGTCATGAAAAAAATAAATTGTATTTGCAAAAAGCAAACACATTACGGAGTGTGTAAAAATGCAATATTCCCATTTTCTAGTCAGAGTTCCAATTTATTGAAGTAACAGAGCAGAAAATGCACTGACAGCTGTTACATTTTATTGCGAATTAGTATATACGTTTTATATCCAGTGAGCAAATGCATGATACATTGTATTCCAGTAATTGCCACTGGCTTTCCAAATGGAAACTGAATGATCTTAGTGCAATTACACTCAGGAGAGTAAGTGTAACAAGCTACAGTTCTACATTATAGCTCTTTAACAATACCAAGAATTTTACTGTTTTAAAAAATAAAATAAAAAGGTCAGACCATATATATATATATATGTAAAGACAGAAATATATATTTATCCATCCACAGATGACAAACTAAGTATTTCTACTATTCTGGCTTAGATTTGGTTATGTATAACACAGCCTACATGTTTCAAAAAGTTTGCAAGAATGATGCTTAAGTTTTTCTACTAGTGATTTCTTCAGTATTAATAGTGGAGGGGGGGGGGTGGGAAGGGGGAAGAGAGAGGGAAATGGACAGAATGGTTGGAAACTTCGAACAGATAAACCCAAAACTTCTCATTTCACATAAGAAAAATAATGTCTACTATTCCTAGACCACATCCTAATTTGGCAGTATCCTTGCTTAAAAAAAAAAAAACAAAACACCAAAACCAAACAAACAAACGAGCCCCCCCTCCCCTAAAACAAAACAAAACAAAAACCTACATTTGTTTTGAAAGATTTAACACATTAACTTCAGCCTTAACATTTTAAATGTTTATTACTGTAGTTTCCTAGTCCCCCTCCCACCCCTCCAAGTTATCACCTGAGCCAGTAACACTCCAAAGAGAGCCGATGTGCTGAGAAATTAATATTTCAAATGAATTAAGGGGAGTGGGAGCAGGGGGGGAAAAGCATTTTTTTCATTTTTATTTTTTACTAACCTTCATAACACATTTTAAACCATTTCGTTGGTCAACCCAGTCTTGTGACAGCTTCTGCACCTTCAAGCTGTAGCGTGAAGCGCTCAGGAAAGCCGGCAGTCTCCTCCCCTCTAGTGGCTACCAGCTCTCTTTGCAGCAAACAGAGGAAGGGAAAGGCCTATAGAGGACCACCTCAGGGCCATTTGTGTCATTTTTCTAAGATTGGAAGGGGAGAAAAAGAAATAATAATTTAAAAAACCAACAAAGCAAAACAAAACACAACAGAGGCAGTCTGTCTAGAGGCAGGCAGTCTATCACCGCAGCAAATAAAATTTATCAGTCATTTAAAACAATATGTTAGTAGTGACTACAACTTAATCAACACCAACCTGCTGACATAGATTTGCAATTTGAGCAGGTTATTAGTGATCGAATTAACAACATGTCACAACTTGTATCTGATTTATTAAAGGAAGCTGACTAACGAAACTGGGCTATAAAAAACATGCTTGGAGACATTTTTCAGGCATGCTGACTGTTACCACACAGCCCATGAAAAAGGAGAGTTAGAAACAGTATCTCTGATTTTGCTTTTTTTGCAGGTGCTTATAGATTATTGTGTATTGGTGTTACTGGGGAGCATGGGACTCTACACCATAAATGAGGACTCCAGGGGAGTCAGACCCTGTGCAAACAGGCACGAAAAATCAGTCCTGCCAGATCTAGTAAAAGAGCTCACATGGGAGGGGTTGGCACAGGGGAGCGATGAGAAAATACAGGGTACTGAGATAGGTTGTGATCTCAGCAAAACAGAAGCCTAATCATTGTCAGCTTTTTTCCTTGTAGTCCTCAAGACAAAGCTTTTTAAGAAGACATGAGAAGGAGAACTACAAAGTGAGGCAATATGTTTTTTTCTGGTGTTTACCCAAACGCCTTCCTGAGCATGTACGGTAACATGGAAGAAAACACAATGTCCCTCTGTAGTCAGCACTTGCAGTACTTTTACAAGTGTGGTCTAATATCGACTAAAATGTTCAAAGAAGTATATATAGAACATGGATTTAAAATTCTTTCACTTTTCAAAATGTGTCCCTGAACAGAGTTTCCTTCAAATCCCACTTTAGTTCTGTACCGGACCCATGCATGGCAACTAATATAAAAGTAGGATCACTCACAACTTTAGACGAAATGATTTATTTCAGAGGAGCATTTTAAGCACAGTTAAGTATGAGCTGTACAGATTAGATTCAGTAGTGTATCAGAGTCCAGGGGTAACCTGACCAGATTTTGATTTGCTCCCACTTCTAATTCAAAACAATTAGTTACAGCCCGACTAGTGGCTTGAGAGCATTTTCCTGAGAAACAAGAATTTAACATAAATCCACATAACCAAGGAAATTCAGAACTGAAGCTGTCAATTCTTAGGCCCAATAGAACACATAAAGAGGCTTGTTAATGCTGAACTAATTGGCATTCTTGGCTTGACAGTCTCAGCAGAGAGACCAAGGAGTGAATAAGCATGGAGACTAAACTACCCTCTCGCTCACAGGTGGTCCCTCTAGGTTAGGACTAAAGCACATTTGGAGATGAAGAAGCAAAGAGAAAAATGTACACCAATGGAACTGTTTAATTCGTGAACAGGAGATTTTAGCCTGCACTGAAGGCAATGCAACCAGTTCTTAACCACTGGCCATTCTTACAGACGCAGCTAGCCTGCAGATAAGCAAAGGTTTTGATTTCCTTTTAGCAATTGCTTATTTTATAATTAAGGGGAGGAGCTGATATCCTCCAGCCACCTCCATCACCATGTTATTTCTGGAAATATATACAAAATCCCAGACTGAAAAATTCTGTATTCTGCAACCTGACCACTCTGAACACAGTGGGTCTGGGCACGCACTCAGCAGAAAAACTTTACCTCTGCCTCCTTGAGACTTCTAGGTCGAGGACAAAGAGTAAATGTGCCTGCAGTCTGAGCCCCTCTGATGCATGCAACAGATCACCCTCCACATCTCGTGTACAAAAAAATGTTTTTCTGGCAATCACTTGGAGGTGAGGATCTGGTTTTGTGTCGTGACAATGCCCCTGTTATTTAAAGGTATGTCTGTGGTGCTCAGTGAACTTCAAAAGGTTACTGATGTGTCAGTACCTCTGGAAGGGAGTAACCATATATTTGCCTCAGGTAGATTGGTGCTGAGCAGTTCTCCACAGAACACTATAAAAAAAATCTTTCCCATTGAAACTGCTGGAGTAAAAGAGAGAAATTGAAAATAAGATGCACAATATTACACTGAGGGTAATTAATCACTGGAACAAATTACTGAGGGCCATGGTAGATTCTCTTTCAGTGGGAGTCCTTAAATCAATATTGAATAGCTTTTTAAAATGTACATTGTAGCCCAGCTACAAGTTATGGGGTTCAATGCAGAAATTACAGAATGAAATTCAATGACCTATGTAATACAGGAAGTTAAACTAAAGTATTTTCATGCATATTTCCAGGCTTAAAATGTATTAATTTATTAATTTTAGCCCACAAGAAAAAAAAAGGCTGGGAAAGAATGACCCATCTTGACAGAGCAATTCTTCAGCTGATGTAATACCAATGAAAATTAATGAGGAAACCTCAATTCTATACATCTTAAAAGTGACTACTTAAAAACGACACCTTCATAACTCTCTAGATTTGTTCACTTGCTAGATTTTCTTTCCTTGCCTAATGTGTTCTCAGTGCAGGAATAGTAGGTGGTGACAAGGGCAGTCCAAGCTCATGGGGTCATCTAGGGACAGTTCAACCTTGGTACAATTTTGAGCAGTCTCAGGACTGTAGCTGCTGTACCAGCTGAAAAACAACCAGGACACATCATGAACTCTACACCTCTTCACCTGTCCCTCTGGCACTGATCAAAGCATGATCCCTAAAAGGGGGTGGAGAGACAGGGGAAGAGATCAAGGGTAGAAAGAAGACTTTGATCAGAATCACATCTCCTTGTTGAGGCTAAAATAATTTGTCTAAAATAATTAAACTCTGTTTAGTTTAAAAAACATAGAGTTAAAGAGAGGATCTGCTCCTTACATAAGAGTAGAATTCCCCAGTAAATTAAATGAAGTTACTTAACTGCAACACTTGCAGACGTCAACACAATCTCTCATATGGAAAGTAGACTAAAACATATGTAGCTCTTCCCTTTCAGGACAGTTGGAGCTACTCAAAACCAAAGAAAAGCAAGCCTAATTTTGTGAAAAAAAATGGCAGTTCTAATAGAATTATTTTATAATTATGACCCTAATTTTCACAGCCTTTCTGGGCTTTCAGTGAGGAATCTTCAACAAAGAGATGAACAAACTCAGTGCTGAAGTACTAAAAATTAAAGGTCACAGGTTTGACTGTCAACATTACTTACACTTCTATACTTATTAAATATAAAAAATGAAACAGTTTCATAGTTCAGTTCTCCACTATGCTCGTTGTCTATGTCAGCCTTTGGGAATTTTTCCAAAGATCCGTTCCCTTTGTAGGACCCTCTGGAGTAGATTTTCTGATAACTTTTTGAAATTTGAGAGCATTTTTAATAATCTAAGCAAATTGCATAATTTAGTTATCAGCTGTTGGTGAAGCTTTAAATGCTGAGCAGTTTGTCCATCTTTTTTTTTGTTCTCCTGCAAAACTGAATAACACTTCTAATAAAAGAAGAGTTTTTTAGAAACAGATCATAAATGGTCCAAAAAAATTCCATGCACAGCCTTTTCAAATAAGGCTATTTAAACTCATCAGTTTACATTGATAGTTTTGCAGGCTCAAAGTCTAAGCTTTCTAATAGAAGACTTTGTGGGTCCAGATTCTATTACATATATCAGTGCAACATACATATTTTTAACAATTTTACCCTGTGAGAAACAATTTTACCTCAAGACTCAGTTTTTAAAATTGAGGGCATTCCACATTTTCTAAGAAATAGCCTAAATGAAGGAGAAAAGCAATAGTAGAAGAAAACACACTCGCAGAGAGTCATCAGATGAAACCACACAGTCTACAACTGTTCTTATATTATCAGGCATGGCTAGAGAAAATTATGGGGTTTCCACATCTGACCAATCGGAAAAGCAACAGAATCATGATAAAATGAAGAACGAAAAGAAGATTCTGAACAATGGGTAGTGGTTATTTCTTTCAATTAATCTAAAATATACCAGCCATTAAGTCTGAGGAAATATCTCTTTGAGAATCTAATGAGCCAAACAGTTTGCTTCCTTTCATATCCCCTTAAACATCTTTCTGCTTAAGACTGTTACTCCCGAGTAGACCAGCTGGTCAAAAAAGGATGCACACCCAGTAGTAACAGCAGCTGAAAACAACAGATCCATTTTCAGCTGCTCAGTAGCCCAAATCATAATTCAGTGGAAATGGAGACTGCTTCCTGCTATTGTACTTGCCTGAGCAGATACTTCAGGATGTTCTGCATTTTTAACAAAACTCACAAAGAAATGGATCAAGTCCTAGTTATTGCTCATGGGCAAAAGAGGAACATATTTAAGATTTTTTTGCAGATGAACGCAGGGGAGGCCAAGAAAAATATAATATAGCTCTACAGATGCATAGTAAGTAATTCTTTTTCCCATATTGCGGTATCATATGCGAGGGAACACATTTGCTCCAGGATTGCCAGTTCACAGAAGGATCAATGCACAGACAGGTTCGTGGAACCCCGTGTGAACCAACAGAGCTTTCCAAATTCAGGGCAGATGAAAGGGAGCAAATGATCTGTGCAGTGCCAAATTGTATACGGTGCTATAGATAGCTGATCAATGCCAGCCATGTAGCAGACCCTTGCTCTGACAATCTGAAGGTCTGCTCAGGTGACTACAAACAGTAGAAGAAAAGAGAGAACACAAGGAGCACAGCGTGGGCGTTATAACTAGAGTGCTGTAAATTAGAAAGGCACACATTTGTAATTGGCATTGCTGACAAAGAAGTGGCACTAAAGTTACAGATGGAGTCAGAGCTGATGCTGGAACGAGCAGCCTAAATAGCTTGTCACTCTGAGCTCATTAAGAAGTAAAATGCAGATCAGGGAACAGCTAAGCAGCTGGGTCAGGTTGTTCATTGGCTAATTTAGTCTAAACAAGAAAGAGGGAAGGCATGAAACATGTTCTGGAAGAGTGTAAAAGAAAGCAAGGAACCAGAAGGGTAGGGGTGGCCAACCACTTGCTGCAAGCTGAAACACAGCTTAAGAGAAAACACCAAAGCCAAGGGGAAAAAAAAACCTTTGAAAAACAAAACTCTAAACTTAAATCAACCTTCGCCTTCTTTTCTTTTTTTGATATTTCACTAAATAAACAAAATGCAAAAAAATTGGGGTTTCAGCTGTCTCAAAAAATCAGTGGAATCCAAGAATCAAGTAATCAGCAACACACATGCCAGTCAAGCATACAGCTATCCACGGCTGAAGACCGACACTGACATATTCATACATATGTATGAGCGTCAGTATTTGCATGTCAGTGCTAAGCATGTAACAATGCAGGTACTTGGGTTAGAAAATTTGGCAAAAAACCCTTCTCTCTTTTCAGAACTGAAGCCAGACCTGCCACCGCTGCAGTCAGAGGGCCTGAAGGCAAAGCAGTTCAGAGCCCTCTTCTACCCAAATCATGAACCAGCATCTCCCCTTCTGAAAACGGAGACTTGCAATCAGGATTTCCCAACAAGCCTGCTTGAACCCAGGACTCTACAGGCTAAAAGGCCTGCCAGAAATACTCCACAGACTCACCTAGGCTACACATTGACAACAGGTCTCCTCCCGGGCTTGTTACAGTCCTATTTTGTAGGCACTCCTTTTCCTGTGAGGGCTGTGTGGAGTCAGTGTGCAACACAGGGGAAGGCTGGTACAATGGTAACTAACCCTTGTTTGTAATTAAAGGAGTAAAATCTGCTCCACACAATATTTATTTACGTAAAATTCATAGCTGATAATCAGATCTCCTATGAAAGAGAAGGAAACGAGCTAGAAATTCATGAACTGTCATATTTAGAAGCCACCATCAGTTAACGCCAAGATGTTTTTTATGCATGGGCATGTAGGTATGGGGATTGAAAGGGTCTCTACTGTGATATTTACATCTTGTGTGATCCCTTATCATTCTGGCAAATTGAGTTTTCTGAAAGGTTATTACTTTTAAGCAATATTAGGTACTGTGGTTGAGTCAAGTAAAGGAAAGCAGATGAGGGAGGACACCAGAACCTTTATCTGCATACCATGTTCTAGCTTCCTGCAGGTGTCCCTGGCCATTGCAGAAGATATATAAAATCTCAAAATTACCAAAGGAACTTAAAACCCAAAATTTTCCCTAAAAACGTCATGATCCTGGCAAACTGTTGTGAAACAGTCTGTACAAAGGATTCTTACTCCGGGTCCACTGTCTGGAGATTTTAGCATTCTCTCTAGCATTACCAATTTCTTCAAATTTTTCTTTGTAATTTTACACCCCTTTGTTCAATCAGTGAATAAATGTGTCAGTGCTGCTAGAAAGGCAAGCAGGTTTTTAGATTTAGCAGAAAAGGAGCTAAAAGTTAAGAGCTTTCTCTGTGAGGAAACTGTTGCAATATTCTACTAACCCTGCAGAGATGGAGAGAAATAAATGCAAATATTACTTATTTAAAAAAATAATCTTAAACAATGTATCAAACTACTTAGTAAAATCATATAAGCACATCATAAGAGTCTGGTGAATTGAAATGATTAAGACTCACTTAATTTCTTGAAATCAGGACATTTTCCCAAGATCATAATATGGATTTGGGTTACAAAGTCTTGAAATAACTGCTGGATCAATTTTCTGTCATGTCTCTTATGTACTACATACCAAACACAAATTCAGCTCTCATTTTCCTTTTCTTTTTTTTTTTTTCCTTAAAATAAAATCTGTCTTTCTGTTAATGTGTCTATTAGGCTAATTTCAGTATTCTATAGACAAAAAAAAGAGGAAGTTTTATCAGATTCTCTATATTTCCCTTGCAAAACATATAGAGAACATTATGATTTTATTATTCATATTCTTTTTAATGTAGTATTAAAACCTAAAATACAGAGGACTTGACAAATTTCTATGGAATCTGAAAAGACAGGGGGAGGACAGTATATCTCATTTGTGGTGGCAGAATGAGGCTGTCTCAATAGTTATTGCAGAAAGAGCTTCCTTGAGCAAGGAGCTCCACTACAAACAGCACAGACTGATTGAGACTGCAAACAGTGGATGTCCTCAAGGGGTAAGTGTCATGCTGGGAGGTGGAATAGCAGAACTGGATCTACTGGTACTGAGCAATGGTATTCAAACCCTAACAAGAACACAAGGACAGGATGATTTGGTGGATGGAAAATGGGGCTGAAAATCAGTGGTGCTGGACTATACTATTTTCCTGATGTACACTTGAGCTGAAATGCTCCTTTCCTCCCAAAGGAAAGGAAAATCCTTAAGGAAATCAATGACCCCTCCAAAAAACAAACAAAAAAAAGCATTTTGATTGTTCAGAATTTCATATTGCTGGTCCATTCCTCTTTTAGCCAACCCCTTTTCCAAACAGGTATCCCAAATTTGCAGGCACTTAAAAAACATAAGCCAGTTTAAATGGAGATGCTAATGCTTCTTTTTTCACAGTGGCCTTGAAAATAGTTGATCCTTTTGGGATGTTAGGAAACAACTGAATGGAAAGTGCTCTAGAAATGTGTATTATTGTTGGTATTATAAACAAATATAATTTCCATTTCCTTCAGCATTATTCTCTTTTTGTGCAGTTTGTTCATATTTATGACTTTTGTATTTATGTGCATCAAAAATTAATAAAAAGATTTATTAAAGAGATGACAATGCTATAATTACTCCAATTGGAAAATCAGTACAAGTTCACAGACAACAAAGCAATATGTTGAATTTATGAACCCTGCCTCACTTATTTACATTTAGCATACTAAAGATGTCTGAACCATTTAGTTGATAGATTGGAAGCGTATTAGGTTAATTAAAACCTATCTTGTAAGTATCATTTTCAGAGTTTATATGTTTGTATTTAGCAGAATATATGTGTTCTAGAAAAACTTGTATGTTATTGTACCTCAATTCAACAAAACCTGTGTTTCTAATTTCAGTAATATCTCTCACAGCCCTTCAAGTAGGTCTGAACTGTACTGGTGTTCATTGTGACAGGGCTGTGACTTTTCATTTGCTAATTAAGTTTAAAAGTTTCAGGGGTCTTTCCTTCACTCTTTTACCTTGTGTTTTCTCCATAAGAAAGCAGGATTTACGAAGGGAGTTTTTGCTAATACTATCTTCCTTCTCAGTCTGTGGACCTTAAGGTAGTAAAGATAAATTTCTAAGACTCATGTTGCACCTTATTTCTAGATTATCTTTTTACTAAGCCTGTGTGGCTCTCTCATTGCTCCTGCAGAGATCTGGGGTGATGCAAGTGCTACAACAAACATCCTGTTTCCCTGTGCTGTGAATCCCGAAACAGGAGCTAAACAAACCATCTGGGAATGATTGAAATAATTAATTTGAGCAAAAAGCCTAAAAGTCATCAAGTCTGCATTATAAGTAGACAAAGAGAGTTATGGAAACAGTTGCTAAAGGTGGGTTCAGGTTCAGGAGATGGTAAGCAGTGATTTTATTACTGACTTTTCTCAGGTTTCCATTGCTTGTTGACAACTTCAATGTGTAGTCAGACACCCTGGGAGTTTAATACTTAATAGACTGCCTTCAGTTTCCTACATGCAATTCATGTGTTCGTAGTCCACATCCAGACAAAATTTCCTACCTGAAAGATCATCCCTCCAAGATGTGACTCATAAAAGCAACGTATCCCAGGCAGGAATCGAGCTCATTACTGTAACATTTATCACTTCAGAACTATGACAACATTTTAATGGAATTAATATTTAATAGAATTAAGTGTTTGTGAATTGCCCACCTTTATCTTGCACAAAGAAACCAATGGAAATCTATCTCAACAGATCATATTAACCTTCAAATCTACGGTGTTAGATCAGTTTCAAGCTAGAAAACCAAACTGAAATCTCTACATTCCTAATCAGAGAAATTATATCTGGCAGTTCAATTATATGTGCAATTACTCATACTTCAATCATGAGAGATAGAAAAATTCAGTGTTTCATGCTAACTCTGTAAAAAGGAAATGCATATTTATGAAAAAATATTTTTGTCTTTGATTTTTCTTTAAGAAACTTCTTGAGAGGTAAAATCATAAAATGCAGAGTGAAGAATCTTGCACAATACCCCTGAATCCCTCAGCTAAATAAAATTTCATTACTCTTTTCTAGTATTTTTCCTAATATATTCATGATTTTTTTGTCACATATGTTGCTACAATGCCTAGTAGCTTCTGTAAGCAGCAATGGTTAGGTACTGTAGTAATATATCAGAAAAAACTGCAACTTGCCTCAAAGTTCTCCAAGTCTAATTAAACACAGATAATTGCTTAAATGACTTTCTGAGATCAGCAGCACCTACATAGCAATGCTATACACTGTCTTCTACCAGTCACAGCTCATCTACATGTCTTCTACTGCTACCACATTTACATTTCTGCCAGAAAAAAATCTCTATTCAGAGCAAAATGTGCTAAAATTTGTTCTTGCACAAGAAAAAAAACCATAAAAGGTCTTTCAGATTTTCCTAGCAACAAAGTAACCCAAATAATTCTATCTTCACATCTGGCCAAAAGCTTCTGTGGTAGGTAGTTGAAGAAAGTAAGTGAGCCTATGGTGAGGTTCCTCCAGCCCCGTGATCAAACATGGTAAGTTTGCCTATTCCCCACTGAGACAATAATTGTCTCCTAATACAAGGAACAGCAGTCTCAGCAGTGATGGTTGCAGTTCAAATACTTGTTAGAGCAAGCACAGAATGGAGGGATTTCACAAACACAAAAAAGATGTTTCCATTTCTTCTTTTCCTTAAAAAAATCAGATGGCAAAAATCAAACAGTTAAAGTAAGAAACTCCAAACAGAGAATATTGAAATATAGGAGGGTTTATGAACAATTCAGTGCTATTTTCCAGCTGGGATCCTAATTCATTCAGCGCACAGGATGAATATGTAGGAGAGTATACACAATTATTTTAAGAGTATGTCTATTGTGAACAATATTACAGTGTGAAAAAATACCCAGCTGGCTCCAAAACTAGAAACAATCACAATATGAAAGTGGAGTGACCTAATTAGTCCCAGTGCAAATACCATACCCACATAGCTATACTGCTTCCTATACATGAGCTCGGATACCTGTGTGGCATAGCACTGTGTCATAGACAACATATCCTCTCTTTTGGGATTAGCTTGAATAACCTTATGTGAAGTGTATGTGGATGTGCCCTACATTTCTCAATTATTCAAAGTTCTTAATTATCTTCAAGTGCTTGCTATCGGAACTCAACATTTTTAAAGAAGAGTTTATCAGTAGGTAATTAATATATCTTTATCTGTAGGCAATTAATAGACCCTTAAGACATTTAAGAAGAATAGTGATTTGCAGCAACCAAGAGTATTTTTAAATAATGTGCTGTTTCGGAGATGGGTGTGACTCACTCTTTCTAAAAATAAGACCTCTGAAAAGCTGTCAAGACCATACCTGAATATTTGCCTGTGAGACTCACTGGAAGCCTGGAAGGGAAATGAAATGAATTTTTCTTCTCCTAGGAAGAAAGGCAAAGTGAACCAGTGAACCTCTCCACTCCCCTTCTTTCTCAATTTTTTCAGTCCCCCTTTTTTTTTTTTCTTTTTTTTTTTTTTTCTTTTTTTTTCTTTCTTTCAGTTATTCATTTATTTCAGACTGTTTCTTGTGAGGTTTACACTTAAAACCATACCATGAAAAGAAAAAAAATTTATAAGGAAACATTCTGTGTAGTATCTATATTTCCAGTTTAGCTGGAGTGACACGTTCTTTGTCTCTAGCAAATTATGAAGATGAAGAAAGGAAGGAAATAGACTACAATGTAACTAGTCTCTTAATTAATTTTGTTTGTTTGTTTGTTTTGGTGCAAACTTGATTCTAATTTCAGTTGCATAAAGAAGTGCAAAGTACACCATGAAACAAAAATTAACTGGGGTAGATCTAATCTAGATGGTATCATTTAGTCCATTACCTTTTTTTTTTTTTTTACTGACTACTTTAGTTCTTACCTTTCACAGAAAGCAGAGAGGAGTTAAGCGAACCATTCTGATTTAATATAAATTAAGAGCTAATACATTATACTATGTTAGCTTTTTGTGTTTGCAGTAAGTATGGAGAGAGTGCTTTCCAAAGGTATACAAATGCACAGATCTTACCCCTAGAGCTTATAATAGGAAAACACAGCGGGAGAATAATGGAAAAAATACCACCAAAAAAGTGGACTTCCTTTGTTTAAAAGTAGTTTATTAGAATCCTTACAATCTAAAAATTACAATATTAATTTTCTGTGTTATACAGAGCAATAAAACACATGGGGGAACATCTAAGATGACCCTCTTCTTTCATTTTTTTTTTTCTGCTAACTTCTCAGTTGCTCTCAGAAACACACAGTTTTCAGGCACTTTCCCAGTGAAAAAGGAGACTTTTTCATTAATCAATAAAGTTCAGTCAAAGTCAGACTGAAGCCAGATAGTATTTTACTGAGTAAAGTCAGAAACAACTCATTCCAAACTCTAGAATGAGGAAAAATGTAAAACTCTGTATGACTTCATCTTTGTCTTTACTTTCCCGTTATTTTCTCTTACGTTTGTCATCCTCAATTGCTAGCATTTGTTCTTTTCCTAATAAATTAAATTAGAACCCAATTAAAGCTTGTGAGCTATAGGATTTATTATTTTACTTCAAGTTGCCTTAACACAGTACCTGGCACATTGGCAACCCACTAGTAGTGAGCAATTATTCCCTGTTTGCTAGGTACAGGTATTAATTCTGATGATTACCCACGTGGGGTTTTTTTTGTACAAAAAGGTATGAGCAAAGGTCAGAGGTAGAGGAAACTGATTCCTTTAATATCACAGTCCACCTTCTGTTCTGAAATGTGGGTGTGTGGTCAACTGGTTTTTCCATGCCATCCGCAAAAGGATCCAGCAGTTTGCCTTTCAGATAGAAATTCTTGCAGATCCCAGCCTGGCCCTTCATCTGGCCTCTGCTGACCTCTCGTATTTGAACCAGAGGCCTAGTAAACTTTGAAATCTATACAGTACATCAACTCTTGCTCTATTGAGAAATCTACCTAGCCAGCTGGAACTAGAAGACTGGGTTTTTTTGGGCTGGAATTTGCCTTAATATATACAGTTTGTAGCTTTCTTTGACAGGTTTCTTTCTTTCTATGTTGCATAAAAGCCAACTGAATTTAAGAAGAATACAATTCTTCAAAAACAAAAATAAACAAACAAAATCCCTCATAGTTTTTTCTACTGTAAAATACTGAATGGCTTCATGCTTTTTAAAAATACTCTCGTATTTTAGAAAAAAAGGCCCTGGAGCAAGAATTTTCCATAGTACATACTCTAGAAAACTCTGTGAGAAAGTTCACTCCCCTTATTATTCCAAAGTACATACAGACTTAGCCCTCTTGGTATATTGTAAGTCACTTTTTAAAACTTCTTATTCATCATATGGTCACAAATCTAACATACTACCTGAAGAAAAACTGTAAATTTTAAAAGGCTTGAACTTATTAAATTAAGAGATTATTGTTTTATCTATAATCTCTTTTTACTCTTGCCTTATCATAGAAAGATAGAAGAGCTCCTAACAATACCTTTTGAGTTCTATCATGTACAGAGTTGTACTGTATTGTTAGGGCTCATTATGTGTGAAAGTAAACACCAGTTGTGTCATTTACTAATGCTAGCAGTTACAGACCATAAATACCAATTCCCTCCCCAAATTTCTTTCTAAACTTTTGTCATCAGGAGAATACCTCAGATCTGTGAGACAGAAGATCATCTCTTTGCCAAATAAATAAATAAGTGTAAATAATATAACTACTAATAGGTGAAATGAAAAAAAAAAAGCCCCTCACTTTCCTTTTTACTGAAACTAAAATACATACAAGAAACTGAAATAAGATTTCCAATATTCAGTTTGCTCTATCTTGTTTTATTATTATTTTCAGAAGAAAAGAGAGAACCCATTTCTTTAAGTTAACTTTATACTTTTACAGTAGGTAAATTTTTTTAAATTTACTTTTGGCTTCTGGAGTCTCTCTAATCCACACTTGCAAGTTTTTCTTTATCCATGAAACTTTAAATGTTTTCATATTACTCCAATAGGTAAATTCACTGAACATTTCCAAAAACTCAGAATAAAAAAAACCAAACAAGGTCAGTTTCCCAAGGAGTAGCACAGACTCCATAATAGCATATCATCGAATACTGATTCCTTTGTAATCTAGTTAGAAATATGAAAATATATTAATCAGTAATTCTACAAAAGTACATATTCAAATTAGTACAAAATAGGAATTAAAATTAAATATAAAAATCAAACTGATCAACACCTGTTGCTATCTAGTGATATTCTGTTTATGGAGTGACTTCAAGAAATTTTTTTTTGTTTCTTTTTTTTAAAAAATTATCCTTTAAATTATTATCTAAATTATTATTTCAAAAGTTTTTTTTATTTTTAATTGAGAAGTATTCTACAGGAAGAGAAAGCTGTCTATGAGATTCTTTGCAACGGAGAGAGAGACGATTTCAACCCAATCTGCAGGAATATTCATGGCACAGACATGAGTTCAAGATTTATATAATAGCAGAAAATGAAAACTGAACTGGGAGTTTGACACTGTAGTCTTGTGGCTAGGACAGTTGTTTGTAGAGTTCTGGTCTCACAGGCAATTTTCATATATATGTATGTAATTTGTCAAATTCAGAGATAGAACTTTAAATTTAAGTCAAATTCCATGACATCCATTGTCACGGATCAATGAAATGACAAAACTTTCTGTCCTCCTCCTCTTCTTCTCCTCTGCCCCTTCCTTGCTCCACCCCTCCTCCCCAGGGGAATTGTTTCTCTAGGATCAGGCAGCGTTTGGCTTTAGAGTAACTAGTATGGACAAAGATGTTAAAATTCTCCCAAGTATTGGCTAAGATGCCTAAGCATTTGTTTAGATCTATATTTCCTAATAGTTAAATTATTTATTGATAGATGTGAATGCCCCTTGCCATTTCCTTCATCCTAACTAAAGCAAATTAAGCTGGCAGCTAAAACAAGCAAACAAACAAATGTCTGTATTACTAGTTAGATTAGTAATATCTTAATTTTGGAAATGGACTCTGCTACTCTAATCAGGGTTTCTGTAAGAAGCAATCACATGTAAAAAATTTAACTAATGCTTTATTAGATAAGAATACCTGAAGTGCTGATACTTATAATATGTTCAAGGTTACTTACTATTTCTCCTCCCTAGAGTGATGCATATTCTCCAATTACATGAATCTCAGCTCCTAATGTCCTGGGGTTAATATTCAGCTTTCAGACTTCCTGAACTTTGCTTTAGAAAACTAATGTTTTAGGATATTCTAAAAGAAAACCACTAGAGTCAATTTTCAGAGTAAGTAGGGCCAAACTATAATGTGTTTACGGTATTACAACAAAGCTCATCTAAGAATAATTTTAATCTTCTCATTTCCTAATATTAAGAATTAAATAAAATCATTGTATTAGATGATTATAAGAAAAAAAATGTGTTATAATATAAATAAAATTTAAAACAAAAGAAAAGGGCCTAGGATAAGAGAAAATGGCCTTAAGGAGATATTTACTGAAAGAGTGATCAAGCAATGGAACAGGTTGCCCAGGGTAATGGTTGAGTGATCATCACTGGAAGTATTCAAAAACTGTATAGACATGGCACTTCAGGACATGGTTTAGTGGCCACGGTGGTGGTGGGTTGATGGTGGGTGCTGGTGATCTTAGAAGCCTTTTCCAACCTTAATGATTATATGATTCTCTGATAATACTTTTTTGGAGTGTCAGGTCTTGAAATCTATCTTTAGGTGGATTGAAATCTTGCTGAATGTCCAGGCACAGAGTTGGTGATCAGCAATAGAAAGTCTAGTTGGAGGGCAGTACATAGCAATGTACTACACAGGTCAATTATAGGTCCAATCCTGCTTAACATCTTCATTAATGATCTTCATTAACATCTTCATTATTGTAAGATGGGGCAGAGCATACCCCAAGTAAGACTGAAGATGGCAGAAAACCGTGAGGAGGGACTGATGAGGCAGCTGGTCATGCTGCATTCAAGAGGAACCTCCACAATTTGGAGAAATGTCCTGACAGGAATCTCATGAAGTCCTGCACCTGGGGAGGAACAACTCCAGGCACCAGCACCTGTTGCAGGCCACCCTGCTAGAAGGTAACTTGACAGAAATGGATCTGGGGATCCTGGTAGATGCCAAGTTGACCATGATCCACTAATATGCTTTTGATACAACGAAGGCAAGAGGTATCCTAGGATGTGTTAGGCAATATATGTTCATAAGGTTGAGGGAGGCAGTCCTTCACCTCTACCCACTACTGGTGAGGCCAGACCTAGCATGCTGGATACGGTTCAGGGCTCCCCAGTAAAAGAGATACATGGTGAAAATCTAACAAAGAGAAAAATTTTCTGGAGAAAATCTAACAAAGGGCCACTAAAACCATTAAGGGACTGCAGCACCTTACATAGAAGAGTATGAGTTCAGCCTGGAGAAGGAAAAGCTCTGGGGGATCTTAACCTATATGTATAAATACCTGAAGAGAGGGTGCAAAGAAAATGGAGCAAGGTTCTGCTCAGTGGTGTCCAGCGACAGGACCAGAGGCACAACTAAAAACACAGGAGGTTCCCTCTGAACATGAGAAAACTCTTCTTTTCCTGTGAGAATGATCCAGAACTGGCACAGGTTGCCCAGGGAAGTGGTGGAGTCTACAATCTTGGAGATATTCAAAGGGGGACTGGACAAGGTTCTGAGGTAACTTTGTCTAGGTGGCCCTGTTGGAGCAGGGGATTAGACCAGATGACCTCCAGAGGTACCTGCCAACATCAACCATTCTGTGAATCTGTGATTCTGAGTTATCTATCAGATTGTTAACCAAAACCTATATACATAGAAATGGGCAGGAAAATAGTGAGATGTTATCAAACCCAACCAGTAGGAAAGATGAAGGAGATGCTAGGAAAGTAGATTTTATCTATTTCAGTTACATAACTCAGAGCCAAAAAGAGCACAACATATTAGACAGACTTTCAGGACCTGAATAGCTGGAGCTATCTCCAAATCCAAAGGCTCAGATTTGTGGCTTACCTGCCCTGTCACCAAATTTTTCACGTTGCCTAACTTGGAAAAAGGACTTCTTAAGAAAGTATCCATTCTGGGAGTATACCATTCCCACCTCAGATGCTCAGATGTCTTGAGATGTTAATTGCCTTTTGGTACATACCAATGAATTGTATGTGTCAGAGACATTACTAATCATTAAATGGTGAGTTTGCATACTAAAGCTGTCACATAGATTCTTAAATTTGCATTTCTGAGTGACCTGCCTTAGTTTTGGTCCTGCTCTGGCAGGGGGGTTGGACTCAATGATCTTCAGAGGTCCCTCCCAACCCCTGACATTGTGTGATTCTGTGATTCCATAAATCCCTCAGTAGATTCAGCTGGAAATGGGTTCCACACAGCCAGAATGCACTGAAATAACTAAGATAATCGTAGCAAAAAATCATTTGAGTAACTGTTGAGTAACTAAAGACAATCAGTAGTTGCTAAAGTAAAAGATTATCACCTCATTATGTAAAAACTGTAAATTTATAGATATTTCTGATTCCCTTTGTGATAGTCATAGTAATTTTTTCCTGAGCCTTTATGTGATCAAAACGTACGCCTAAAAATATTTGTATAGATATAAATCTTCATGAATATATCTACAAAACTGCATCCATTTCAACCTTAACATATGACTATCTTGAAAGTTTCATATGTATTGTAGCTAGAAAAAAAAAGGAGAGAGGTTTTGGAAAAAAAAATAAAAATTCACTGCATGGAAAGTCAGGAAGTAATGTGTATGAAGAGCAATCCCCCTCAAAATTATGTGAATGGATAGCTTGAAACTACAAGCTGAGTTCTGAGTTTTAATGAAAAGATTAAAATATACACAATATCCATACACATCTGTTGTGACAAAAAAACCCTCAAATAACAAGACAAAAGTGTTAAATGTTTTTCAAATTTATTTTCTGGTGCTCCAAAGGAAGTTTTTTCCAAGAAAAAACAGATCAGAGTAAATTTTTTACTACAATTTTCACCTTTTCTCCTGAAAAGATTTGATTTTAAGTGAAAAAATGACTAAAAACACGCTTTAGATTCACTTACCAGTTCTACTGGCTTATAGAAAGACAAAATAACTGCTATACATATATATAAGGTACACCTTAATGAGAAAGGAGGAAAATACTTTCCCTGGGAACAGTATCTTCTTCAAAGTCTTAACCATGTATGGAAACATGATGGACTCTTTCTTGGACCCTTGTGATAGTGGTATAATGCAGAAGGAAGACAAGAAATAGATGACAAAGCATTCTGTCCTGAAACCTTCCTCTGGAGTAGTTAACTATATGGAAAAAGTTTATTTGGATCCTTTGGAGCTCTGAGTAGCAGGTAATTATGACTTGTTGGACTAGTAAGTGGCTGGAAAATGAACTGTTAACTGGCAATACAGTGGCTTGAAGAAATATTGCAATATAAAAATATATAGAATGATTAAGTGTTAGCCATGGTGACCTTAAGATTTAATACTGTTTCTTGTGAAATGAATGGAAAAGTATAAAATGTGTTCAGATCTGTGAGACCTTGCCCTGCAGTCATCCTACACCATGTTCCCTAGTGACTCCCCCAACTCACATTATTTGGTAGCTACAGAGGATTATGCATCTGCTTATGTACTAAGAAAAGACTTCATATAATTTGTTTTAATGTTGTTGACAATCACATACCAACATACTAGTAATTAACAACAGCATATTGGTTTTGTTATGTTATCTTCATCAGGGTAATGTGACAATTTAACTCAGTGAAATCCCACATACTTGTCAGAATCTCTGAGCACAGCAGAATTTAATCCTAATGAAGTATTTTCACCCAAAAAGTAGGAACAAAATAAAGCCTGTTTGATATCATTTATTCCATGGCTTATTGTGAATTTCTCATTTGTTTCTAGTGGGGATGAGTGAAAGATGAGGAAACTAGTTTATCCATGGCTGGAGACCACAGAATTCAGTGCACAACATCTGACTGGAAATTTGTGTTGAATTGATATTTCAGAACTAGAGCCTTCAAATATAGATACTGTTATAAAAAGAGGATGTGGGACTGCTTTATTGAAGAAAAAAAAAAAAAGTCTTACAGAACGGCTATTTCAAATTTCCTGTAATAATATGAAAACTAATTATGTTCACTTCTCATCTACCTTTGAGGGTTTTTTAAAAATAATATGTTTTCTCTCTGAAAAAAAGAGGAAAGGCATAAAACTATAGACTAATTCTACTTTCATTTGCTCACTTCTTTCTCAATTTGGCCAATTATGTCACAAAATCAACTTCATTCAAGTCCTCTTGTAAATGGATATACCTTCTAAAGTGAATGTTCAGCATGTATTTGGGTGGTTAATTTAACCAATGAAATTATTTTCTTGTAAATTACATTGATCATTTCACTCTTCCTAAAGTATCTTGTATATCCTTCTAACTAAATTACCTGCATAGATTATGACTTCCACCCTGTGATTTTCCTATATTACTATTTATTTTGTAGGCACTTGTACCCAAAAATATAGATCCTCTTTGATTAACTAAAGCATGTCCTTTCACAATGAAGTTCTAATGGAACGTAAACAGTCTGATAGAAATATAATGTTTCTTTTTAAACTACTATAAAAATTATAGAAATTTAATAAACTGTATGCTTCTCATAGATCTGCTGAATGATTCTATTGAATTTTATAGTAGATATAATTTCTTTATTATTTTTGTAGTGCAGCAGGATAATCCTAATCATACCAGGTATCATTTTCCATTAATTTTTTTAAGATTTTCCAATTAGAAAAACAATGCTTCATATCAGTTTTGTTACATTCTTCTTATTTTGATCATTAGCTGTATGTTTTCAGCTTAGTTGGGGAGCTGGTTTTTTTATTCCCAGAAAGTGCTCTCAATCTAATTGGACTTAATGATAGTGATAGTCGAGTCTCTTCACTTGGATGTAAAGTTTCAGATACCTGAGTATTCATCTTTTTGTGATAAATTTAGCTATAAAATCCTCAACACTATAATGGTCAAAACCAACTGGTGTACCTATCAGAAATTATGCAGCTATTCCACAGTTATATCCTGATTTCTGAAATGTGTTATAACATTTAAAATAGAGGTAGAAGGAAGTGTTTTCTTCTTATTAGACTGATGGGTTTTGTTTCCAGACAAAGAAAATAACAATAAAGTGAAGCTGGCAGACATGGATTTACCCATGATCACAGACAGATGACTGCCCCTTTCACTTGAAGGATCCTTGCAACTAAATTACTGTTTCTACCACAACTCTTGTGCTACACATCTGTGCTGAAATAATTTCTTGTTGGGATTTGCTTCAAATTTGGCTAAAACCTCAGGACTGCTACTGTTCAAAGGACTGGTAAGAGTCACCAGCTCTGCTCCATTTGCTCTTGGAAAAATGAGATGCATAAATACAGGAGCACTGATTACAGAACAACTCAGAGGAAGGATTCCCCTGCTGAGTCAACATCAGATGCTAATAGATAGCCTAAATTTTCCACGTCTGTTTTACCATTTGCCCTACACTGCTCACTGTTGGTTTTGAAAACTTGAAGCTTTGACTTGAAAATATAGATGCACTTTATTTCATTACATCAACAGCATTTCCACATGTATCCCTTTAATGTCGCATCCTTAATACAAACTAATTGGTGTCCTTCTCAACTTAAAAGCAACTTAGGGGTTCCCTGATTATTCTGTGAGCAGAGCTTGTCCTCGGGAGAAATTAGGAGCAGCCGACACATTTGCACCAACTGCAATGGTTCCATAGAGTGACAGCTGGAGGTGGTGGGCAGGATTACTCTGTCTTACCTCTCTCTCTTGGCCAGGATTTCTCCACTGAGAGTGGTTGAAAATGCCACAAGGGTAATTTTGAATGGAGAGACTAAGAGGAAAGTAATTGTTTGCCAATCAATTACGTTTTTCATTTCAAAAAAGAGAACAGTGGTGGTAGCCAGTAGCGCTGGCAGTAGTAGCAGTATATTTTCTTCCAAAGGGAACACCATAATTTATGAAAGCCAAACTTATATCAGCATATCTCACTGTCAGTGTTATGAAAAGAATGGCCTCAAAAAAGCTACATTTTAAGTGTATTCCATCAGGGTCCCATTGTGTTTATCTTAAATTCTCATCATGTAAAAGAAGGAATTTCTGCCTACCACTATTTCATCACTCTAATAAAATGGAAGACACAGAAGATGTGAAGGCACAGTTAAAAGGGACTGTTGTCCTCCAAGTCAGTTTGATACTAAGTAGATGCTAGTTAAGTAGAACCATATACCATAGCTTACTTGCTTACACATACTTTTTTAATGTGTAAATCTTAAATGAAAAAGAACTGAAGACAGTTAATGAGTAACAGTATTCTGGCAAGGAAGACATACAAATTATAAAGTGTAATGTGAACAGTCCAAAACTAAGTAAATCATTGTTGGTGCTCATTCAGGAAAATTATGCTTTCTCTCTTATTTCCAATGGGTGAAGAATTGGAAATTCCTCCATTAAAAAAAATAAAGCAAACAAAGCAAACCAACCTGCTCTTTAAAATTGCTGCATGGTATACCTATGTCTAAACTACAACACATGTATCTAAATTATAAAACTGTCTAAGTTATAGACATACATATATGTCTATATTTATTATTTTTAAAGTCATTCATTTTGATTGCATCTACTTTTGACACATCTCTCTGACTAACTTTACTTCTTGGGATAGTTCTATTTAGTTCATCTCCTACCTCATCCTTTAATTTTCCTAACACTAATTCAAACCCATAAACACAGAAGCCAAATGATGGTTCACCAAACCCCTTGTGCACTCAAGCTGCCAAGTTTTGCACAGCTCTACTTAAGACTCACATATGTGATCACTCACTTTGAACAAGCCACAATCACAGCAACCAAGGAATTTGCACCAGTTTAGAACAAAGCCTGCTTCTTTCACTTGAGCCAAAGCTATTGGCAAAGAACACAAAGTGCTGGATTGGCAACTCAGCATGGATTTAATCCAGAATTCAATTTGAAGCTCCATTACCTACAAGCCTTAGCCTTCATACCAATTGAGGAAATGCCTACTGCTTTTGATAACATAAAGGACCAAATCCCAGTGGAAGTACATACATTTGTGCAGTGGCTCAAGAACAGCTATGCTAGCGGAAGAGACTAACACTTTTTCATTAATGGAACAATTAAGAGTTGACAACTCCACTGTTCTCCCCCAAATTTTCATTGATGCACAGCAGTAGCAATTTCCATGGACAGCCTGGATGACCGGAACTTGTGTTTTTCTTGGGCTTTGAAAGAAAAACAACATGAGTCAGAGACTGTAATGGGTATTATTCAGGTACTGCAACTTCAGACACTATTGAACTTTTTGTTTGGTTCTGCTTACACCACCAAAACTTAGCTTTTGCTGCAGCTGATGATATAAATCTCTTACCAGACACCAGAATCTTGAGCTATTGAACTACTGTGTTAGAATTGACATGGTTGGAAAGGATCTCTAAGATCACCATGTCCAATTGCCAACATCCCGTCCCCCCAAAAGAAAAACAAAAAAAAAGCAAACAACCAAAAAAACAACCACGCCCACCAGAGCATGTCCTGAAGTTCTTCATCTACAGAGTTTTAGAATACCTGTACGGACAGTGACTGCACCACCTCCATAGTCAGCCCGTTCCGGCTCCTGTCTACTCTCTCAGTAAAGAAATTCTTCCTAATACCTAGTCTAAACATCCCCAGGTGCAACTTCAGGTCATTTCCTCTAGTTCTACTTGAGAGAAGAGACCAACACCCACCTCCCTACAACCTCCTTTCAGGTAGTTGTATTGCTTCAGGTGAGCAATAAGGTCCCCTCTCAGCCTCCTCTTCTCCAAACTAAATATTCCCAGTTCCCTCAACCTCTTGATTGAGGACTTGTTCTCCAGACCCTTCACCAGCTTGGCTGCCCTTCTCCTGGGAAAAGTCATGATTAATCAGGTTGCTAAGTCAGACACTTTTTCAGAATGTCTTACCTCACTCACTTCACAGTGCCATTGATAGAATCCCAGAAACAGAGGACTCCATACAGGATGAGGTACAAGCAATTGTGGCCGCACACAACCAGATGATCTAGGGGCACTGTAGAAATTGTCAAGTAGAATTTTAGTTTTCTAAATTTTTGCAGTTTTGGCAATCTATGAGGTTAGAAAACATCTCTAAAAAAAAAAAAAAAAAAAATAAAAGACTTATCAGTGGAAAGGACAAACCTTCTGTCCTTTAGCTGAGCCTTTACTTTACTTTATACTGCCTTTAGTTGAGCTGGAAAGAATTATGCTCTTCACCAACTCTTTTCACTGAAAGTGCTGTTTCATACTTCATAAACTTAAATGAAAGGGCAAGATTTACCTTTCTATGTATCTGCTTGTTTTCATATGTTCTTAAATTGCACCTCTGGCATTGTTGAACAAAGATATTAATAAAATGCAATTTTATATGATTGTTTTCAATTAAAAGCTACAGTGTTTTTTACCATAAATATATCTTTTTCAGTACTTGTTTTTATGTTACAGGGATTGACAACACTTCATGCACGTGTTTGATAAGGAAAGGAAAATTAATATAGTCCCATCCTTAGAAATATCTTAAATGAAAACCATCGTGATTTTATGTCCAAACTACTTTTGCTGAAGTCACAAAGCACACCGTCCTTTTTGGAGTTTTCTGCATATATTTTCCTCTTTTCTCAATTTTTTCCTCCCAGTAAAATTTAAAATACATTCAGTAAGATTGAAAAAAAATAGGAAAAAATGTCGACTGCTTACAGAAGGACAACAAAAACCTAGCAAAACATTCTGTAACTATTTGGTTTTGGTTGGTGGCAAATATTAAAAATAAATTTAAAAATAAACAAAAGCCAGTGCACAGGAATATCTTTCTTTTCAGGACTGTTAAAGTTTCTTTCCGCACAAGAGGTTAGGTCAAAAAACGTAGATCGTATCTTTAACTATTTTATAAATATTGATACAGTGCAATTGAGATACTACATTAACATATATTATACCCAAAAATGCTTATGTTTAAACATACACATGAAGGACTTCATCTTAATCCTTCTATTTGAGCACATAATTCATCACAAAAAGTTGACATGTTGTATGAGCTTGGAAATATCAGATATTTTGCATGTAATAGAATTGTAGTTGAGTTTATATTTTAAGTGCAGGTATAGTACTGAAAAAGAGATTCTGGGCCCACATCTTACACATATGAATAAATAATGTTAAAGCTAATAAGATCTCTGAGAGAAAATTATGATTGTCTTTAATCACTAACCTTAAGCAGCAGCAGACCATATTATCAAACACCTTCATTTCTTATAAAACTATCTATCACACACAATATAGACCTGATGAAAAGGAAGGTGGAAGTAATCAGGACAGAATGCCAATTACCTCATTACTTGTCATAGCACATTGTAACTGGAAATTGCTTCTTTCAGGTTCTGTTTGCTCAGGCAATTACAATAAACTCTCTGCTTGACATGTTGTTTGCACAGATGTAGTGCATTAATAAACATGAGGGCTAATCTGAATTATTGAACCAGCCGCAATAATTCCAACAAAGGATTTATAATAAGTCCAAGAAAGCTGAGGTATCACTGGAATTCCCTGTAAGCAACACTGACATACTTTATCACATGTAAAATCCTCAAATTTAATGTACAGTACTGGAATATGTCCCATAGGTATTTTATATTTTCTAGTACTCTAAGCCCTCAGCAACTTCTATTATGAAGGAGACTCAACAGTGTTAAGGGAAATGGCAATATCACAGACTCACTGGAAAATTACTTTATTTGCCGTATGTTTTACACACCTTTCAGGCCCTTATTGCTGCAATTTGTCTCCCCACCCCCTAATTTTACTAAAAAGAAATATGCTACACAGGAAATCATGAAAGGGCCTACATTAAATGTTCCATATTGTCAAACAGAAAAACTATAATGCTTATGACATGAGAGGAATATTTATTTATTTACTCGTTTATTTATTTTTTTATTTATTCCTTAAAAGTTTGGCCAGAGAAAATTCTCTCCATAAGATGCTCTAGACAGAACAGAAATCAGACTACAGTAGGAAATCCTACAGCTCAATAAGGAATGGTTGTTCCACCCAAATTAGTGAAGCTAATTTTTTATCTGTTAAAGATATTTTTTTTTTTTCGGGTAGTGTGACACACTGAAAATGTACTGTAAATTTAATAGGGACAACTTGTGTATTGATGCATAAATGCAGTTATTTGATACCTATTTATCCAGGTATCTGAATTCTAGTGTTTTGTCCTCATCCATCCCACATGAATGTAACACCATCTCTACATGTCTGACCTAAGAAGTGGGGCGAAGTGATGGAGTGACAATTCTCATTCACAATTCTCAAGCTGCTTTGGTTCTGGTCCACTTACAAGGTTAACAAGCTTACATTGGCTAACACAGGACTGTTGATGTGGTGGGAATTTATAAGCCCATAATGAAGTCAGAAAATCTGAGACTGAACAGAAAAAAACCCTCAGAATAAATTTGACAGTGTCATTATTCATATCTGTGGGCTGCCCTCTGTGATGAAGATTTCTGCAAAGAGGAGTAAGGACCACCTGGGGTTTTGGTAGCAGGCAAAAGAGCCCCAGGGGATGGTATTTCAAACCTACCTACAGGTACAGATGAAAAACATTCTTTTCAGTCTGTAGTAGTTTTCACACCACATTGAGAAACTAGTGTTAATAAAGAAGTAGCCTTGTGCTTGATTAAATATGCTTCATTCCCATATGTTATAAAGTGTACTTCAATGCAAAGCTAAAATCTGGATGTAGATTTCTTATCAGTATTCATATTATTATTTAATATATTTCCTCACTCTCTCTCATGTCAAGTACTATTTTCACATACAAGCAAAAGTACATCTTCAAGGAACTTTCAAATCCCAGCATGTCCTCTTTAGGTCTCATGTTGACTTCCACTTGGTTCAAAGGGAGCCAAACCTTGTTACTCATAACAGATGCCTGTGAAAGACATGAGACTCAATTCACAGTGTGATAATTCCAAGTTTTCATTTTCTAACTTTACATAAATCAAAAATCACCTACATGATGGAAGATGTTGATTTAACATATACTAAATTTTCTTGCAGAAATTTGTTCCAAATGCATTGTTGAGTTAATTTTGAACCACTAGGGATTATGTGGTGTCAATATGACCATCAGCCAGCAGATGATCTAGATCAAACCTAGACTCTCTAATAATGAATATTTCATAGAGGCACCACAACTCCACAGAGATATTTAATTCAGTGTCTTCACATATGAGGCATTGGTATTAAACTCACTCTATCTAAACTAAGGGACACAAGAGTAATACTGAGTTCTCAGGTCCCTGAGAGGTGTTCTTCTCCCTGACACAGTTCACAGCATCTGACACTCTTCCTCCCCACAAATCTGGTGCCCTGGTGCCTGTGGTGTATAGAAGCTGGTGAAACCCAATTGTGCAGCAGTGTGTCACAGAGGTTCCCAGATAGGGTCAGATGGATCAGGCATTGAAGACACACTATCATGACTTATATCCATACATCCATGTGGACATAGACTGGGAAAGAACTGCATTAGAAGTGAAGGAGAACACACTGAGTGGAAGATGAAATTCCCTTTCTCTGTAACATTCCAGTATTTTGCATCTGATACTCATCTAAACAAACCAAACCTTCAGTCATCTTAATGAGAATTGAATTGTATCAGATGTCCATTTACTGGTCAGAATATGAACTTTTTTGAATTGTTAGCTGCATTTATTTTCTTTCCATACCTTATTGGAACAGTTAAATGGTCAAGCTGGGCCAGAGTTCCTGGTTTTCCTTGTATAAGAGTCTTTTTCATCATATAACTCTGAATTCATAGAGAGTAAGATGTTGAATCTAGATTTCCCTCATAGTGGGTTGGAGAGTGGGATGTTTTACCTTAGAAAAAAATAGAGGCTATATCCTTTTACAAAGAAAACATTAAAATGGAGGTCTCATAACAAATTGCTCATGTTTGGCAACCCAGATATTTTTAAAGAAACAAAATGTTATCCAAAGTGTTTGAAACAGGCAGCTTCCTTCTCTATGTCTCTGGGTCTAGCCGGAGGCACTGGAAACACTGGAAATCAAATTAGTTAGATCTGTTCAGGTGTAAAACAGTCCCAGGAAAACCAGAAATTATATTTCAGGAAATATCTTGAAAATGTAAGCTATAAAATGCAGAACACACTCCTGTAGAGATGGAATTCTGGGAGAATTTAATGACTAAAATACAGGCAATCTCTGCTCTCTACAGTGAAACTGAGGAACCTTTCTAACACAGTATTTCACTACAATTGTTCTTATAGACACTCCTGAATGTCTTAAGATGACCTTTGACCATCAGTGGTTCCATTAGTGTCTTTTGGAAAACTGAAGATCAGCTATATTCGGGAGTACGTTACATACATGCCAGATTTTTTTAATTGTATTTTGGTTTTTTTCTTTTTTTTTTTTTTTTTTTTTTTCCCTACAACATAGGAATCAAGAAACTGCTCTATAAGAACAAGTCTTTGAATTTAGAATAGTTTGCATGAGGAGAGCACAGGATTTAAGATTAGGTCACCATCTTCAACAATACTTTATATCATATTCTTAGTGGAACAGACTTTCAAGAACTGATATGTGCTGGGGGACTTCAGGCAGAGCTAGAGGGCTTGTCTATGCTTTGTGACTGAAGACTAACATTTTGAGTACTTTGTGATGAAAGACAAGGTTTAGGAAGTTTGCTTCATGAATTAACTGACAAATGAGACCTTTAGGTGGATGAGACCAACCTGAGATCATTATCATTTCTTCATAGATTTGATTTGTGGTTCTTACTTTATTAGTTTCAAACTTGTTCCTGCTCAGCATCAGAGGTCTGACTACATGTATGTTTGCATAATCAAAGTGTACATGAAATCCCCAGAGTAAGAGATTTCTAAATTCTTAGTGATTCATATCCTGAGTTTCTACTTCCTACAGATACTTAAATGTTTTATTCTGTCTCATTGAAATTTGAGTGAATTGCTGAAAAAAAAAATTCTTTCGATGTCATGTTTTCTCAAAACCAGTATTGATGTTCTATGACTAGATTGTAATAAAATGTGTTTTAAATCACCTCTGTTTTCCTCATCCTAAGTACATTACAGATTTTTAGATGTCGCTCAATGTCTTTCGTATGGCAAAAAATCTGGCATCAAACTCTGTTTTAACAAAGGCAAAATGGTAGTGAACCAAACAAGGTTCTGGCTTGAATATGCTGAAGAACAGCAAGCAATTCCAACAGCTGATAATTCTAAGGTCTGAAATGAACCTTGCTATAAGGACAAAGACATTCAAGACACTGTTCAACCTTTTGAAACGGTATAGAAGTTGTCAAGTTTCTGTGGTTCATTCATACATGTGATGCTTCTTTCAGCCTCCACAAGTCCTGTTTCACTTCTTTTTGAATGCATTTCCCCTTGGCTTTGCCATGTGATGATTGAGATAGTGGATTAAGATTCAGGACACAGTGAGATAATTTTCTGCCACTTTAAAATTTTCTCCACTATCTTTAAATGCATTTGAAGGAGATCAGCAAACACTTTCAGGTGCTTTCCTTATGCCAAATGCTCTAAAGTGATCTGTGAATGTCCTTCTTCTCTCTTCCAAAATAGCTGAGAGGTCACAGTACTCTTCAGTTCATTTTTCTGTTCCCCTGGATGAGTTTCCAAAGAAGGTGAATTATCCTCACCACTGGGATACTGTTCAGCCTGCCGCTGCTATATATATGGGGAGAGGAAGATAGGGACCATTTGCTATAGTTTTTCTGAAGCTGTGTAAGACAGAGGGAAAAGGGGGAGTGAAAGTGCATAGGTGGCTTCTGGCAAAGAAGCTCTTGTTTTCTGTCTTTCTTCTGCAGTTCCAGAAAGGGCTCCTTAAATCTCCTGCTATAGATGAACAAAGCAATTGTATCCTGGATGGTGTGTTATTTCAAGGCACATCCTTTCCTTCTGAGTGACTCCCTGAGTAGAGTCCTGATTTTAGTTGTTCCTTCCCCCAGGTTCCTTTGGATTGTACAGGGAGACCAAAATGTAGGGTAAGGCTTTAGATTCCAGCACAGGGTGTAGGCAATTGAAAAGACAGGGTTGAAACACTTAGGTTTACACTGCCTATTTGCAAATGGAAACTTTACCCTAGGGGTACTCATCATCTCAGGATGTCCACACACCCCACAGAGTGAGAGGAAGAGAGAGAAGCTCCAGAAGTTTATTCAAAGCCTCTCTTCAAACCCTTTGAATCATTCTCTGGAAATGTTTGACTACAGTTGTCTTTTGTAATAGTCCTTAGGTACATTTCTACATTTAGCCCTTAATCCTTTCCTTCATCTCTGTAAAATAGATCAAATTGTATTTCTCTCCCTTGGAGGAATATTGCAAAAATACCCTTATCAATGCCTAGAAGTCAATTTGTCAAATGTAGTACCCAAATATCAATATATATATATAATATGTGGGTTTATCAAAGCACCATTTTTATTTTTGCAGATGTGAAATAGAATCGTCCCACTAGGAAATACTATCTGGATCATTTGGAAAACCCCAAAACATGGGAGCTCTGTATGTGAAATATCTATCTCCTCAGTAGACCAAACAGACAGACAGTGGCTCTGTGAAGGAAGCATTTCTGCCTTTGTAATAACCATTTTTTCCTTGAAGAAGTACTATGAGTTTTTTACCATATCAGCTGCTTTCTCAAGTAAACAATTAAAAATTCTGTCATTAAGAGTTGGAGGATGAGATCATTATCCACCTGAAAAGCTTTTTGAAAATAGCTGTCTGCTAATAGGAAGAAGACACTAAGAAACCAGGTTAAAACATATTGCTTTGTTGATGACCCACGTGAGCTTTATCCTGTGTACACTGAAGCAATGTCAAATATCTGGTTGACTCTGGTCTTTCAGGATTGTGAACTCTCTGCACATATTTTCTTTGAGTCCCATTAGTACTAATAGGAGTTGTGGGCTCATGCATTGAGAGGGTAGCCTGTGCCCTAGGGAGTTTTTAAATATCAGAATAAATTTGAGAACTGTTTCCTCCTGCTTTAAAAAGAACAACTGCAAATCCTTGTTGAAAGCATAGAACAGGGTACAGATCTTACTGACAGAGCAGAACCACTACCCAAGAAATCAAAAAGTGCTGCATTTCTAGAGATGCTCCATGATTATTATTCCCTTTTGAAAAACAGACACAGAAGCAGGTAATCCAAGAATTAGAATTTTCTTTACATTCTTTGAAGTGAGTTGCCACTGCTTCATAGCAGTTCCTGTATGTCAAACAGGATTTCATTGTCTTACACTCAAGAAAAATGGTTTTTGGAATGGTTTTCCAGCAAGACAGTGCATATATCTGATATTCTAGACAATTTTTACCATTCTAACAGACAAAAGATTATTCAATTTTATTGCAAAGAAAAAAAGCCACCACTTTTCCCACCTAGTTTTATAATTCTTAAAATGCTCAGCTGTAAGCAATGCTCTATCCTTTCTGACTTTCCTCTCAGCCACTACCTGCACCCATTGTAATCACATAATTAAACAAAAATAAAGAAGAGAAAAAAATTAATATCTTGAAATGTAAGCCCTGTTACTTCAGTAAGTTAAGAGTATTGTCTATAACCTTTGAAAACTTGTGAATCTGAATATATATTTTTGTTATTGTTCTTAGATTTACTTAACCAGAAAACAGAAACCTGACAAAAAGTGGTGGAATGGAGTTCACTGAGGCATAGAGGAGCTTAACACTGGCTTTCTTGAGATTGACCTGAAGGCTGTATGGTGCAAGGTTTTTTTACAGTATTATTGCCTCTTTCCTTTTGTACTCTTTTACTACTCGATAGTTTCCATTATTTCACAACTTTTGTTTATTTATACCAATGGATGAAATTCTTAAACAGCAATCTAGGCAAGTCAGTTGAAGAACTAACATTGTACTGTTCAGCTGTAAAAGTAAAAAACTGACAGTGGCTTTCACAGACCTAGGCAAAGTTAGAGCTCCTTTTCCATTCTGCTTTCTTTTCTTTGCTCAAAACTTTATTTCAGTTTGATTCTGACCTTGTCATACTCTTTCAGAAGTCTTTGGATGATTAACATCTTTTTTCTGCAGAACTGGGATGCTGAATAAGTTCAAATACCCCACTGCACAGCAGAACATGCTGGGAAGGATTTAATAATACAGCTAATTGCACGGCTAGGATGTGTACCTCTGTATGGCTATCACAGACTTTGGTCAGTTAGCAGTTAAAGTAAATAATATCAATTCTTTTGTGTCCTTCTGTGCAATATTTTCAGAAGTCAGACAGTTCCCAAAGCTGGGGAAAATTGAATCCCTATAGACACTGAAGAGATTCAAGGAATATAGACACTATCCCTTCAGACACTGAAGGCATTCAAGTAATATAAGCAAATATGAGCAAAAATTACTATTACACTTCCACTTCTTACTGTTGGCAATATTAATCATGACTTTACAGCCTCTACATTCCATGTTCCATAAAATGAAATGTCGGTGGTATTATAAAAGGTCTAAGCCTATTTAAAAACATTAATACCATCAATAAATATCACTATTTGCTCATAAGGCTAGGCACTGTGAGTGCTAAGTTCAACTCATCACTTGATTATGATAAGCTTCTTCAGTTTCAGTTTGCAATTGAGGGAAAGAAGAACCTGCCTCTCAGTTTGTTTTCTCAGCTTAATCTTCAGTTTAATACTTATATCAGTATTAACCCTGATTAGCTTTATTGATGTTTAGAACATTTGGGCCCAAGTGATCCATTTGTCTGAAAGAAAAGTATTTCTTTTTAACACGAGTGCAGAAACAGGCAAGGGCAAACATTTTCAAGATGCTGTAAAAAACACATATCAGATCCCGTGGATGTTATTCATAAATATATCTAAAAGTGGTTCACAGAATCATATTAACTTGACATAATCAAGCAAGTTGAGTTCTTTAGGCCAGTAGCACAGGGTTTGTTACTTCTGATTTTGAAAAACAAGTGTTTCAAATATTTTTGTGCCTCAGGGAAATTTACAGTGTGTACTTCTTCTGACTAAGTCTTTTGTTACTGAAAATCACAGTTCATTGTGGCTGCTGACCACAAGGGAGAATTCATATAAGGGTATGAACTTCAATGAGCAGCCTGTAAACAATTCCCTTACAGTCTTATAAACAAGCAATCCAAAAATCAATATATTGACTTACAGATAACTAATGGACTTGTCTGAATGCTCAAGTGATCAAAGTACATTCCTTTATCTTCGGCAAATGCAGATAATCAGAAGTGCTTTCCCAGACCATGTTTCTGGAATATTACAGTAAGCAGTGAGCAACCACAATCAGTTGGAAATCGTACCCTCTGGTATTCTTATGCACCACATGCTGTTCTCCTTTGTGCAGCAGAGAATGCTACGTTTCATGCAGCTCTTGTAAAAAAATAATGATGTTAATAAAAAAGAATTTCCACAAATATTTTGGTGAATTTGGTTCCCTGTGACACTTTAGCCTGCTACATCTGATGTGGCTGGGCACTTGGATGACTGCCAGGGAATAATGGAAACATCTGTGAATTCTGGAAGTTTCACATGGATGGATGTTCACTGGCACTGTCAAAAACAGGCTGTGAACTAAGCATGCCCCACTCAACTGAAATGATTAACAGCAACTGTAGTATTTAATTCACAAGGAAATCCCCAGACCATCATAATCCAGCAGAGTCTAACTGGCTCATTTAATTACCTCGACCCAAAGTGGTGTTTTCATGCTCAGAAAAAAAAAAAAAAAAAATTGCACTGAAATATTTCAGGTAAGTTCCATCCAGTTGGACACAGACACATCCAGAATCCCTTGAAGCAACGCTGTAAGTTTGTGTAAATAAATAAGATGTGCCTCTGTAGCTGTGTTTGACATGACAGGCTTGCCTAACTATTTACCATTTATAAAGTCCTATGCTTGGATTTTGGGTGAGCTGTGACTTCTAAAATACTTCTAGCATAGGGGAGAGCAGTGCATATTGTTCACCCTGGCTTTAGCAAGACTTCTGACATATATTTCCCACCATATCAACTCTGACAAGATTATGACACACAGCCTAAATAACCATACAGTGAAGTGTATAGAATACAGACTGAGCTGCCAAGTTGAAGGGGTTATGATCAGTCTCATGAAGTCCAGTTGGGCAGCAGTCAATAGCAGGGTACTCAAGAGGTTGATAGTCAAACCAATAATGGGTAACTTCTTCATTAGCAAAGTGGATTAAGACAGACTACACCATCAGTAAAGTTGAAGATGATACAAAACCAAGGAGTGGCACACATCACATGCCTGTGTTGCCATTCAGCAGGATAGAGAAATGAGCCTAGAAGCAATTAATGAAGTACAGCAAAGGGGAATGACATGTCTTGCATCTGACTATATGGCCCAGTACATGCTAGAGGCCAACTGGCTGGAAAGGACTTCTGCAAAACAAAAAACCAAAAAGGACCTGGAGGGTCCTATTGGACATCAGGTTGAAGATGAGCCCATAGTGTACTTTCAAAGCAAAAAACTCCAACTCCTTCCTGGGCTGAATTAGGAAAAGCATCACCAGCAGATCAAGGGAAGGGACTCTTCCTCTCTGCTTAGCTCTGATGAGACATATCTGTGCTCACCAGCTCAACAAAGGCACAGAATCACTGGAGAGAGTCCAGAGAAGGACCACAAAGGGAACTGAGTGGACTGCCTTTTATACCAGGATTGTCCAAGGGAGATGTGGTTGTTCAGCCCGGAGAACTGAAGGCTCAGGGGGATCTTATCCATGTGCATAAATACCTGATGTGGGACATAAAGGCAGTAGTGTCAGGCTTTTCTCATTTATGCTCAGTGACAATACGAGAGGTGGTGGCAATAAATTGCAATTCGGGAAATTCCATAAGAAAAAAATAACCTTTTAACAGGGAGTGTAGCTAAACTGTGGGACAGGTTGCCCACAGAGGCTGTGAAGTATCATACTTGGAGATAATGAAAACCCAACTGGACACGACACTGAACAAACCGGTCTAGCTAATCCTGAACAGGAAAGGTACGTTACATGATCACAAGAAGTCCTGTTCAACTTCAACTATTTTGCGTCATAAACTTATTAAGATAAATTAACATCTTGCCATTTCATAAGTTTAAAGGAACCCATATCAAATGGAATCACTTTATTTGAGATCCAACACTCCCTAATTTTTGCTTTTTATTTACTTTTTCCTGCTTGTCTTTCTTTGACTATAACCAGTTCTCAATGTCCTTCTTACACCTTTATTCTGCTGATCCTGGAAATAAGAATTCATTAGTTAAAGTCCTCAGGCAAATCAAACTAATATCTCATGTCTGAGCTTTTCATAGAATCATTCTGAAAACTTCTCAGCCACAGCAGTCATATCTGAAGACTTCGTGAAGGAGCAGAGTAGGATACTCTGCCTACAAAATTTTTTCTTAAACACTAAAATTGATGGAAAGGTAAAAATGGAAGATGCTAGTAGAACAAGGTTAAACTGTTTGCTTACATTATGTGACGTCTGTTTTTCTTTCTCTGAGGTACTCCTTGTGTCTGAGGAGTTTACTCACATGGTTGGTGACAATTGGACTTCCAGTGGTCTGTGGCTGCATTCCCAGCAAACCACCATCTGCCAATAGAGATGTTGTTGCTCTGTTTCCTTTAGGAAAAGCAGTTCAAGTTACAATCTCATTAATCCAAAGAATACCCAGAAATGTATAAATGGGGTTTCTGCAAATGAGAGAGTGTGCTACATCTGCAATGAAATATTGCAATGAGATCAGTCAACTCTGTTTCTGTAACAGTATTTAAAGAAATATTTCCCACTGTTACCACCTTTCATTGGATACATGCTTACACAAACTTCAAAATACATATATATTTAAAATTGAAAAAAAAAAAAAAAAAAAGTTTACATAAAGTGTTCTAGTAAGGCAGTATTATTTTTCCAGAAACAAGTCTCTGAGAAAACCATGGAAGGGAAAAACATTTAGTTAACTTTTGATTCTGAATTCTGAATCTATATTTCCTTCTTTCTTCTTTTCATATTTGGGTTAAGGCAGAAATCATACAAGGGAGAAAATTTTCCCCAGCATATTTCTTAGGATAACTAAAGTGATAAATAGAAAAAGAACCTCATGAAAATGCCTTTCTTGTGAATCTCACATCACAGGATCTTCATATAAGCATCTGAATTTGTTTCTACTTAACATCCATAATCTTTGAACCTTCTGGTTTTATCTTTCTCTTATCACACATTTTTTATTTTATGCTATCCATTGTTGGAAATATCTCATAGTCTTTCAACATACATTTCAGCAACAAGTAATTGGAACACTGTAATATATTTAGTCCTTATATTGAATAGAATTATTTTTATTCCTCTTTTTAAGCCCAAAGGCTTCTGGAAAATGCTTTCATCAGTCCCTTCTCTGCCTCATCTTCTGCCTACTATAGCAACATCTTTCCCAAAACCAAGGGTCAAGTTCATGAACACTGGGCATCAATAGAAAGCTTTTTGCTAGTGTAGGCTTTGCATCAACCTCCAAGTGTGGATGGATATGGTCCAGGAAATGTCCTGATGAGGATGATTGTTAGATTATACCTTTAAGGAAACGTTATTCTTGAAACTCCCTACCAACCAACCAATGCTCCAAGTTACAGATAAGGCTGTCTTCAGTAAGACAGTGCACCTCTGAAGGTGGAAAATTTACCACCTGCAGCTACTGTATTTTGGAAGTGTAAAATCTACCCTCAGGTACCAGTGATGATAAAGAGCTGCATTAAATTCTAGACATATTTGGGCAAATCTGTTGCAACCAGAAGTTGTTTTTTTTTATTTCCTAGGGTCATAAGGGGCCATGCCAAAGAGAATCATCATCCTACTGTCACCTATTGGATGCTAAAAGGTATTTTCTGTGTATGAATTTATTACTAATAAAACAGGGAAATGCCTAGAAGGGCACATGTGATGGAAGAGCTTCAAGTATAAAAAGAACTCTTTGCTCAGAAGTACACAAGAGGAAAAGAGGGAGGCAGAATTGTGCTCTAGCACAATGCTCTAGCATTTCTAAATATTCTCACAACACTTCCTATTTTTTATGGAGCAAGCACTGTGGGCTCTTAAACTTGGTCTCTGAAGTGTTGGTTACTGTCTCGTTGTCTTCTGTGACTGATTCTTCTGAGCCAGTTCTCCATATATGAAATAAGGCTATCACAAGTCACCTGGGGATGAAGCAAAGTGCTTTGTTTGTAAAGTGTTATGAGATCACTGTTGAGAAGTACTACAGGAGAGCAATGCACTGCTCATTGCTATAATCTCTCTTCCTTAGGTTTTAAGGTTTTTTTGTTTCCTCTTTTTCAAAGGGGCTCCACTCCTTGTGCTGCCCCAGCTTTTTGCAGCATGATCACGTCTGTAATTATTAAATATACATAAACGGAGTGAATTTCAAGTGCCGGGAGTGGGCACACACTTTCCTTATTCAGAATTTCATAAGGGGTGTTAATATGCAGAGTTGGTGTGTGCACTTGGCAGCTGCACTGACATGATAGAGTGTCGGCTTCTTTGTTAATGATCCGCATAGGAAAGTATCCCCACATAGGCCTTGACAATTGACATACCATTACAGTCTATTGCGTCAATAATCCATGCATTCAAGTGCTCCCCACTCTTCCAGACAAGCCTGACACAAT
This sequence comes from Heliangelus exortis, assembly GCF_036169615.1. NCBI lineage: Eukaryota > Metazoa > Chordata > Aves > Apodiformes > Trochilidae > Heliangelus > Heliangelus exortis. Next base: position 62,010,557 of record NC_092422.1, read on the forward strand.
AGTCTGTAATAGCTCTGTGCAGTATGTGAACAGGAGGCCTTGATATTAGAGTATGATGACTCTGAAAGAGACGATATGGTCTAGCGTGCAAATGATCCATGTATTATAAGTATACTGATCCTCAAGGATCTTCGGATCTGATATAGTCTCAAGGAGAGTTTCCTTTTCCAAAAGAAAAAGAAGAAAAAGAAAAAGAAGGAAAAAAAGACACGGAGTAGCTGGATTTAAACCAAAAGCTTTTCTTCTTGAAAAATTACAGCAAAAATATAGGCTGACATCCCTAACATCTGTGCAGGGAACTGGGGCTGGAAATTGGTATGAAGTCCTGTTCCCTCCTGATGAGATTAAAATAGCACCTTCTTCCTCATGGACATCTCTCTGTGGATTGAATCACACAAGATGCCTGCTGTGGCAAAAATAACCTGTGACTCTTTTAGTGCTCCACGGTCAATGAGCCAAATCTGTGTCTACATGAGCATCACTGCTGTGACCACAACAGAGTGGAGGCACGACCAGATTAGCTAATATCACTGCTAAGAGCAGTTTAGCAGCTCAGCACAGCATGGAGCTTTGCCTGCCTGAGTAGGTGGGTGAATATTCACTCAGGAAGCACTTGCTGAGCTCCCTGTTGTTCCCGGTAGGTTTGTGGCATCTGAATTAGCTAATTTTTAAGCTAGTCATTTAAGCATATGTCAACATATGAAAGCATATTGCAGTGCTTGCATTGTGGTCATACAGTAAGCATCAGTGATATGGCAAGGTTCTTTTACTTGTCCCAACTCTAAACCAACAGGTTACAAAATTCTGGATTTTGCTTTCCTAGAAACAAAATTAAACGCTCAAGAGAGAAAAAAGGAAGAGATTCACTGGTATTGTGTTTGTTAGGATATCTACAGAGAGCAGTTTATACACAGAGAGATACTTGTAATGGTAACACCTACTGGCTGCTGTAGGTCAAACTAGAAGTTCAACATTTGAGTTCTGCAGTGTTAAAACGCTACAGAAACCCTCATAATAGATCTGAGTATAAATTAATATAATGTATATTGCCTCTTTTGTTCTCAAAGAACTGGGATCTGCAGCCCCTTAAAACTGCAGTTTCTCTGCACAGAAAAAAATGATTTTATGATTCTGTTCCAGCAAACCCTGGGCAAGAGTTTATGTGTATGCTCATGTGTTTGTGTGTTTTGCAGTGATGTGGTCCTAACACAAGAAGCCAGTCTCCAAACATGGACCATTGTTCAGCTATCAGAATCCGTATCAGGTAAGAGCAAACCTTAAGTGCATCCTTTGGTGCACTTTCTTGCTGTCATTCAGCCAAACAGGACTTGTAATAATTTTATTCACTTACTTACTGGTTTCATAAAGTAGCAGCTTCCTGCCAGTTGTTTTTTGTTTGCTTGTCTGTGGTTTTGGTTGCTTATTGGTTTGTTGTTCGGTTTGGTTTGGTTTTGTTTTTTTTCAGAAGAAATGTGTTGGGTGTTCATTCAGGCATGCCCTCTACATTCTGAATAGCTAGAAAGCGAAGAAAAGGCACTTTTAAAAACACCTTCCTTTTTTCTTCTACCCTGTTTTATTTAAGATGGGCTCTTTGCCTCCACGCTCTCTAAAGGAGCACATTCCTGTAACCCAGCCTATACAGGAAGGAGGTCAGGAGGTTTCACTCTCCATTAATCCTTCAAACGTTTCCTTTCCTACTTCCCAGCCACTGAAAGAAGGGCCCTTTATTTGTCAGTTACTGTAAGTAGCTTTCCTGAAATGGAAAGAAATGGTGCTACAGGACCTACATCTTACCCTTGGAGGTTCATTGCATATGTCTTTCTGCTCTTAAAGAGAAAGCTGAGAGAAACTGATTTTGGTGTCATTTAAACATATGCAAAGTGGATGTTATATGGTACCACTCTGACTTGTACGAGGATATGGCAATACTTATTATCTACTCAAGCTGACTACCTTATTATTGCAGCATTCATATGATCATTGTTCAGCAGTCTTTGGAAACAAAAGCTATTTTTAGTTGGTGACTTTTGACATTACTTTAATATGCATCAGGGCCAGTCTGCAAGTTCTTCTGGCATTTGTTGTAACAAAACTGTAGTCCTCATCATGCTGGGTAGGATTCAACTCACTTAACTACAAGCACCTTAAAGTTAGGTACCTGGTCTAAGCTAATCTTCCAATCTCCATTTACAGACAGCAGAGAAATAGGCAATTCTGAGGGACAGTTAATCCTATTCTAAAATAGCTATTTAAGACAGAATGAACTGGAAATTCTGGGTTGGTTTTCCTGCATAACTAAATTTAAATGACAGGGATCCTGCGTGAATTTTTATGATCCATTCATAATATGCTACAATCTCAAAGTCTCAGTGGTACTGAATGTTGCACTGGCTTAAATAAACCTATGAGTCCTATCATTGTGGTTATCAATAGACTTCAGGGTTTCACATTTCCTAATTTTAGGCACACAGCTCGAGTACTTGGCTACTTAACGTTAATGCCTAAGCAGAAGTTCTGAATCACTGGAGGAACTTGTTTCCCCCTGTTTATGGTGGAAGGAGTCTGCCACTCTTTTGAAATAGGCACCTGTGTGTGAATTCTTTTCTCCCACTCTCATTAGCAGCTCCTTTGCAGGAAAGATCTTAGAGTTTGCTCTTTATTTGTCTTTGCTTTTTGGTGATTGGTTTGGGGCATTTTCTCAGTTATATAACAAAAGTGGCTTTATATCTAGCATTGGGAAAACAAGCTGACATTAGTTGTATCCTGCAGTCTGTGGATAAACAAGAATTGCCTTTGGAATAGCCTTAGTTACTACTTTTACTGAAATGTTTGTATCAGTGCTACTAAATATTTCAGGCTTACATCCCAAAACTATCCCAAGGAGAATCAGGAGCACCACAATTACTATGTAAAGGAGAAAGAAAAGCTTATTTAAAGTGGAAAACCAACAAAAAACTAAACAAACAAAACAACCCCCCCCCCTCAAATGGTGAGAAATAAATAGCCTTTATTTTGCTTTGATTTCCCCCCTCTTTTCATATATTATTTCATGCAAACAATGACATTAATGCTATGCTTAAGGTACAGTTTATAATGGCAGAAAGTCATAAATTGGAGATTTAATGTTCCTGTTACAGTACAATGGAATATTTAACCCAAACTGACAAAATTCTCTATGATTGTTGTTCCTGAACTGAGGCATTATTTGCTGGATCTATCTATATATACATATATATGGGAGGCACTAAGCTCTGTATTCAATGCTACTAGACCAGACTGTTCTCAAGAGACCCTGCCATTGACCAGACTCCTTCTAGTAAAATATAAACAGAGAATGATATGGGAAAGGGGGGCATGGGGGAGAGAAAGAAGGAGGAGAAGAAATGGTCATTGTGAAAGTTCAATCAAATGGAATGGAATATTTTTGGTGCATCCTTTTGTTGCTTTTACTAATTTATCCTTCAGTGTGAGTGGGAAGTGTTAGTGACATGATGTCATGCTGAGAGGTTTATTGAATTAAGCATAACAGTGAACTGACATTTTTTGAATGCACAGCTGCTTGAATACACATGAACCTTAAGAAATTAAAATAAAATACAACAAATATCAGTTCTAAAATGAGATTTACTAATCTTTGAGCTTAACGTGTTACAACTTTTTCTTTTGTATTACATGGTGACAGACTGGTAGCAAGCAAGGAGAGTTGAAGATTTGACTTCATTCAATAGCATGAAGCTCTTGCACTTAAATGCACAGTAGTACAAGGTAGCCATCATAGGTAAATATACAGTTACTTGTTCAGCTGAAAGATGTGATTTTCATACTGGTTTATATTTATATTTGACGAAACTTCTACTATCCACGGATTGCATTGTTTCACTGGAAACTTTAGTCTCACATAAATTCTATGACTAACTTTCTATGATTCTATGAAATTGTGTGATAGTACTGCTCATATCTGTCCCCATGACATTTCACTAGATGTACATAATCTTAGGCATGATTATTTCTAAACCGATAAGCTCTACAAAACTGTGGAACCAGTAATCATTTAAAAGTAGCCCAAGGCTCTGTTACAGATGGTCCAGATGATCTTAACGTGAACTCCTCTAGAAAGAAAACTAAAAATTGTCTGGTAGGTGATAGGCAAGTGTAATTTCTTGTCTAGGCACAATGGATATTGGAGTTATAGTTGAAGTTTACTTAGTATAGCTGGAGTGGTATTCTAACAAATAATATTCTCCAGAAAGATGTGTTGCCTGCACAAACTCTGATCCATATACTAGAGGAATACATTAAAAAAGACAGTTTTCCCTGTTGTCTCTACCTGGTCCTTTCAGAATATGGTTGGAAGAATGGATGATATCTGTTACATTGTGATACTGTACTTAGATGAGCACTAAAGCTGAGCAGTCAGGATGAAGAATCAAAACTTATCCTGGCCCATATGTATCTGCGTATGAGGATTTTGTTATGCACTGATCTCTACAGATACTCTTAAGAACCTGTTATTTTTCTGAAATTGTTGCCATATGTTCAGTGGTATGGTACAAAGCAAACTGAAAATTATTAAAATTAATCTGGAATAGTGGACAAGTATAATTTATGGCACACTGATTTTCATCATCTTGCTGATTTCTGAATGCATTCACTCTGAAACGCAGTTGGGCTAAAAGGCTCCCATGTAGTCATACAAAAGGGTAAGATGTAACAGGATTTCAGTATTCAGGAAGAATTATTCCTGTAACATAAGTGGGAATTACAGCTGAGATTTGCTTTGAAGCAAATATTTGTACTTAAAATGTACTTATAAATTAAGGAAATTTAAGCATTGTGGTCTTAGAGTCCATGCCAGAAGACACCTGCACAAGCTGTATTTAAAATCTGTAAGATATAGGACATGTCAGGTAGATACTGATGAAAAGAGCAGCCTTTCTTCATCACCACATAATGATCTCAAGTAATCTGATGTAATTTGAAATGACAACTGTGTTTTTAACAACGCTAATCCTAGATTTTTTACCCTCATGCTGGCTTTTCAGACAGCAACCCCTATTGAGATGGATTACATTAAGGATGCTGCTTCCTATAAAATATGGCGATTACTTGTTTGTTTTAATTCTGAAAATGGTATAGCTTTTTGTGCTGCTTACTTGCTGTTTGTATACTAAATACCCACTAATCAGAGATGCATGAGCAAAATATGTATGCACACGTGCATATATCCCTGTACAAATATTAAGAGTGTATATATATATATATATATATGCTATCTACATGAAAATAGACCATAGAATTAAACAGACCACACAACCAAAATAAATCGGCCCAACTGTAAATATGTTGAGGATCAAATAGGATTAACTTTGTAGTAAGTTGAGTTTAGCGTAACACAAGCTGTGGAAAGATTCTGGGCTAGAACATAAAGACATCCAAATGGTGGCTCACTCAGAACACACTTTCCTTAGGCGTACGCGAGGTTGGTTCCTTGACAATTGTTTACTAGCAGCTTTTAAGACACAAACAGCTGTGAGTGACAACAGTCTGTCACAAAATTTGTCTAAGTTCATGGCAGAGAGCTGCAAACTCTGACACCTACTGAAAGAGGTATCGTATTTGCAAGCAGTCAAAAGTGATTGAAAACCAGATGAATCTGTTAGGATACCTCATGCCATTGAACACTGTTGCCTATGCCAAATATGCATTCGTAATCTACAATCTGTTATCTACTAGCACTGATGCTATAAGGTAGCATTGTTAAGAATTTATTAATATGTAGGCATTTACTCTGAAATAAAAACTCATATTTGATCAGAAAGAAACCAAATTCATGTTTCAACCAACATTATGGAATATTTAGACTCTCTCCCCTCAGTTGCAGCATTTTTATATGATTTCTAACAGATACAGAAAAAAAATCAACAGTAGGATTACGCATCAGGGGAATATGCTGCAAAATCTACTGCCTTTAATAGCAAAGAATTATGCTTGGGATAACCACCATTGTAATTATGTTACATACATAGGCACTCTGATTGCACACCATGATGGGCAGCAGATTTGGTAATACTGTTTCTCTTATTTAATTATTAGAGTTGGCCTGGAAATGTTACTCCTTGATTGTAGTCAGCTTAATAAAATATGACTTGAGTAACTGAGTTGGCACAAACCCTGCAGGAACCCACTGAAATGACAAGGAAGTGAAAAGATACTCTTTCATTCCTTTACAACTTAATTTGGCAATTTCTGGAAGGACCAAGGAACCAGGATAAGTGCCAGGAAGAGGCAGGCTCTGTGAGCTCCTTTAATGGAAGTGTAAGCAACAAAGCAGCATCTGCCCTGTGGCTTGCCTGCACTTAGGAAAGTGGTGTCAGAACCACAAGCCATAAAGGTGTAACTACACCAGTCCTGACTTCTTTTTGCAAGTCCCAGGTCTTGCTGTTGCTTGTACAGTCTAGAGCTCCTGGCAGGCTATCTTGAGTTCCATGGGAGGCTGCTCAGGGAACCAGGATGACTGCAGACCAGCTCCCAGGCACTGGGATGGGGGCCAGCAGCACGTTTTCCTCCTCCCGCCCACTTCCCTCCAGCTCTAGACATTCCCATACCAGTGACGATGGGAAGAGAGACAATGTGGATCCTGGTAGTCAGTAAATGTGCTGCGAAGACAACACGGGTGTCTTTGTTGGGCAGAGTGGCCACATTCACTAAAATGCCTGGGAGCATCACTACATTACAGAACTGCCCCTGAGTACTATGTGCATGCTGTGTGCCCATGTTAGTCTTAGGTCCATGGTACCAAACACAACCTTTACTAGAGGATTTGGAGTTTTGTGGTGAGAGGTAAACCACATGCATAGATTTAGCTAAGAGTTAAAATATTTTTTTCAGTGTTTAATATCAGAAAATAAAAAAACAGAACAAAACAAAACAAAAAAACAAACAAAATCCCACCGAAAAGACCCCAAACATTTTCTTTATTTTTTTCTTTTGCTAATCAGTAAAAAAAAAATTAGATTTTGCTCACTATTAGCTGTCCACTACCATTACCTGTGCAATATTGCAATCAGGGTCATCCCTATGGTCATGGGCCCACTGCAATGGGCCCACTGCAAGGATACTGTTAAAAAGACAAAAATAGGTGAAACAGGAAAAAGCAAGTTCTGTCAAACAAGCAAAGTGATCAGAATAATAAATGTTTAATGGGTCAGTTTCATATTTTTATTTATATTTCTATTTATAATATGTTATTTTGCTTTCCCCAAAAGCTAAGCAGCATAAGATGATACAAATGAGTGTCACCTCTAAAAATTTTTTACACTTGCTGAACACATCTGCATTCTATGTGCTACTTGACAACTGTTTATACTCCCTGTTCACTACATTTTGTTAATATTGTTCACTGGATTAGCTGAGTTAATTTGTTTTTTCCCATTCTATTTCCTGAAACTTTAAAAATGGAAGATCATGAATAATCAATGGTAACAGTGTGAAGCTTTCAAGATTATTGGTGTTTTGAAAAAGATAACATATAAATATTTTTACAAATAAGTCATTAGACAGTTGCCAAGAAAGGTCTTTGGGGGCACTTGAAATACCCTGATTTCTCATGTCACATTTTGTTTATTAATAGGCCCAGATTGTTTGCTCAAGAGACAATTCAAGATCGTATACAATTTGCCCTATGTTCAGCAAGAATAAAAATTTTGCAAAAATAAACACTGAGTCATGAACAATTTTTGTGATGATGAGAAAGGCATGATGAGAGTAGTCAGCAATGTTTTGGGGATGAATATTGATATATTGGTAGTTTTCTCATGGTTTGATGATAAGGATATGAATTAAGGTACCAAAAATTTGTCCTTTTTTTTAATGAATTATAAGTTGGAAAGAAGTAGCGCATACCTTTTTAGTAACATTTTAATTAATAGTATTTTTATTAAAAATCAGGGATTTATAATACTAGTATATTTTAGTGGCTTTTACACTCAGACTACCTAAATCAATCTCTGCCATAACTTTTGCTATATCTATGGCTGCATGTCCAAGATACATCTTGTACTCAAAAAACTGGTCTTTTACTTACTTGGCTTGACTTTTGGGTGCTTTCTAGACTACTAAAAATTCAATATTGTCTCAGAGCTCTGAAGGAGCTTTATCTACCTGAGCCAATGTCTGCAACTCTGTTTCTGCTGGTGATTGCTGAAGCTTTATGAGGCAGCTTAGATTTGCTTGCTAAAATTTTTGTCAAGACAGAAATGAGTATTCATAAGAGAAAAAAAAAATCATATAAAAATTTGGCCTCCAACTTTTCAAGGTTAAAAATTATTTAAAGCAAGGTTTCCCGATCTTTAATTTAATTTGTATGACTAATGACTGGACTCTTCACTGCCTTTAAGAAATTACAAGTTTCCACCTTGCTTGTAAATATCTCCCTGCTTGCACCACCTGCAGATCATACCACATTTTGACTGCAGCATGAATACTTCAGTGATTCACTCCTTAATTCTTCCATCCTTTTTATCACCATCCCCCAAAAAGATACTTTTATTAAAAAATATTTTACTTGTGCAAGAGTATCTTTCATAAACATTGTGGGCTTTTCACACCTGTGAAGACACAGAATGTACTGCATACTCTTGGGCAGTATCACCACTGTGAAAACACCAATAGAAAATAGTTCAGTCAGACTTTTCCAATATATCAATTGAGATAAAATATTTTTAGACTGAAAGACAATATGCACATTATCAAGCACTACAGTGATCAGATCATATAGCTAGCTCAAAACATGGGATCTTGTAGGTGTATCCATTTAGAAAAAGCAATCAATAATAAACATTTTCATAGAGAGTTTTAAAACAGTTTTGCAGATTTGGGTATGATTTTGCTTCTATCATTGACACTTTTTCTTTGCTAGGAGAAATCAATTATTTTATATATTCAGATTCTGCATGGAGTTTAATCTTATTTAGTTATTTATTTATTTATTTATTTATTTTACAGCTGTCTTAAAAGCTACAAAACCACAATTTCAACCCTCAGGTTCAATGAACTAAATGAATTATTTTAGTCTGCACACTGAAGAAGCAAGAAGAGGTACAAAGAGGTGGTCTGTTACCTAAAAATTTTCTTTCAGAGTAGTAATTTCTGCTGTTTGTTTTTAAATAATTGCATTTTATGAGTATGGGAAACATTATTTTGCCTGCAATTCTCTAGTCTCTCATCAGAAGATTTACTGTTGATAGTACTATCAGTTCTAACATGCTAAAGTAGTTGCTATACTTTCCAATTGAAGTGAGCTCACCACTGTATCACAATCAATCTGTATCTAAATTAAGGTGACTCCAGACTAAATTTTTGTTGAAAAGCCTGATTCAGCTAAGTTTAAAATCTAAGTTTGTTAAATTTCTTTGAACAAGCTGAAAATCCCTTTTTATGTCCCTGATGTTAATATGCAGTCTCTCTACATAGGAGGGTTTATCTTGTATTGTTGGAAGACATTCTGGTTTAAATTATTACAGTTAATATTCAGATAGATCACAATGCTAACCTTATTTGACTTTTTCTTCAATCTGATATAAAAGGCCAGATGGTAGCTTTCCCTTCTTCATTAGTACAAGTCAAGAAAGATTCAGATATCTAATGAATTTCTGAGTGAAGGATTGGAGGTAAAGACTGAAAATAAATCTTAAACCAAGTTACATCCTCTGTATTTGGATGATTTAAAGTCTCTTCCCACACTTTCCTTTGATAATTCTCATAATTTTAAACTTGCAGCAAGCAAAAAAATGAAACTGTTATCTTAATGAAAAAAACCCATGAAATCAAAATAAAATAAAAAACCCACAACCAAAGAACAGTAAAAACCCCCTGAATAAAAGCAAAATGATGTGGTATTTGCCAAGCAGCTCATTCTTGAATGTCTGAATGTTTAAATTGTTGAGCCTAAAGCAATGGGGAAGTATAGTCCTGATTTATCATGTGACAAATACAAAAAATATAGTAGAATTTTGTGAAACTTGTTGTGAACACAGCCTAACGCTCTTTCTGTACAGCGATTATCTTTCATGGTTTAATAAACTTGTCACCTGCACAGCAGTTTATAAAATGTTTAAATTAGTGTTACAGAATAACAAACTCAAATAATGATATTGCAGATACCTAATGGTAAGTGTACTTCAGTATGAATAAATTATGGGAGTCTCAGTGAGAACCAAATGAAGCCATTGTTGGAAGAGAAGAATCTGAATATTTCTGAGCAAGAATATGTTCATTTAGTTGCTCCAGGGTGAACTGACCAGGTAAGAACACAGTTATATCCAAAGCAGTGGAGGCCTTTAAAATAAAGACTCATTCCTACACTCTTCCTTTGGGTGAAAATTACAAGCTGAAAGAAAAAGCTAACAAGTGAGACTCAGGGTTCAGGCTTGTGTCTTGATGCAATTATTTCCTTATGCCAAAAACATGAGCAGCCTCACCCCACCCTAATTTGCAGACAGAGCTCTAGAGACAGACTGCAGAGCTTGGTGCAGCTTCAACCATCTAGCTTCAGTTTTTGGTCTACATTACAACATACGTTTCCAATTTGTAAAGTGATTTTCCTTCACACCACTTAGTCCAGATTCTGGCTTAGGGAAATCTCACTGTTAGTTCCTTGCCAGGATGTACACCTTGGAAATATAAACTTATGAGACTACTTAGCTCTTTTTCTTTCTTCACTTGCCCACTTGTATATTGTGCATTATATCTTGCATCTGTTTGATATGTGTCCCACCTTTTATTAAATTTACTGTCAAGACTGTACTAAAAAGGGCAACATGGGCCAGCTCTGACACAGGAGAAGTAGTTCTCTGTCCTCTTTCCCTCACGCCCTTTTTGCTGCAAAAAAACCACCAAACATGTTAATGATTTTGTGTCCAGTGGGTAGCACAATAATCACTCTGAGGAGAAAGTTCATTTTTTGGACCCTGTTCCTGGCTGCTTGTTCTTTAATCTCTTGGGGAGTACAAGGTGTAAGTGGTACCTTGATGTGATGTTTCTTCACTCACGAGTTACTTAAATAAATAGATCAAATAGATCTTCTGGGCATGGAGGATTAATCTCTTGATTGGCAGAGGCTGAGTCATCGTATCAGTTATAGACTTGCCATAAAATTTTCTGAAATATCAGTACCAGCCTTTATCAGATACAGGATGAGAAAGTTTTGCTTGACACTTGGTTTTACCTACCATGGGCATTCTTCTAATCTTATGTTATAACAGGCCAGAGAAATAAGCCCTGAAGAGCATAATATCCCAAGGGTTCTTTGTGCCAGGACATAGCTGCTTCTTCACAGTTCTTCATTTACTTTTAAAAATTTATTTATTTATATTTATTTTTAATTGTACCACTTACAAGACCTCCTTGAAATCCTATTTTAGTTTATATTGTTCCTTGCATACTGATATTCCATTCCAAGTGCCTTCTCCCCCTCAAAATGGATTTCAAGTGTATAAATAAACTCCATAAACTTCTTCATGGCTAAACACTAGTGAATTGAAAAGAAGGAAGTGAAAAAGACATCAGGAAAATTGTTCAGCTCCTTGGGATGAAAAGGGTCCAGCACTAATCATTGTCCAGTTAGTTTACACACGTTTCTTGCTACGTTGTTATTACTTCTGTCCTTTTTTTAATGAAGCAAACATTAAAGCAATATTATTTCTGTTGAGGGTTGGTATCTATAGCTTATGCCTTGTGATGTTAATTAAAAACATAATTTTTATGTACTTATCACAAAGGAAATATCATTTCATTAAAATCCAATTAGATTCAGACAATATCTGTAAAGACTACTGAATAACTGCTGTTTGAACATAGTCTGCTTTGTTCTATTTTCATCACCCGAATAAAAGCAACCACAACAAACAAACCAAAGAAAAGGATTTTTTTTATTAATCTCTGAGGTTACAGATCCATTCGCATTTAGAACAGTGTTTTATGTGAAAAACATACCAAAGATTTTATGTTTCACAGACCGCCGCAGGAGTGACTGTATTTTAGAAAATTCTTATTTTCCTTCCCATACTTATATAATAAAATATATTTACTTTCATAGAATTGATGCCTTTGTATAAACAATTTTTCTCTGATAAAGTAGTTCAGCATTCTCACTACTATTACCAGAATGCTGCAGAGTTTAACGGATTGCTGCCTGCAAAGTAGTGGGGACCCAGGATAACACATGGTAAGTGCAATACAGAATAAGAATTTTTCCTCCATTTTGTCTTGCTATAATTAGCCATCTTGCTGCATAGGCTGCTATCTTTCCAATGATTTACTCAATTAATTGCTTTGAAAATCAGTGTGAGTTTTCTCTATGAACTGAATCAGCAATGGTTTAATGAGGATTGCTTTTTCTGTACAGGTAACATTTTGAACGAGAGTAGTTTTGGTTTTCAGTCAGCTGATAGTGATCAGATCTTACCAAGATCTTACCAAGAGACCAAGGAGACAGAAGGGAAGAGGGGAAAGTACTGATTGGTATATTGGGGTTTGGCTAAATGTAGTTTTGTGAGTTGATTAGACTGGAAAAATTTTGACCCCGGCTGTAGTCGCTGCATTGGATCTTTTGTTTGATTGTTTGTTTAGAAGTTTCTTTTCCTTCTGTTATGAAAAAAGGCCCATCCTAAGGGAAGGCAGGCAGCCAGTGATGCAGTCTGAACTGTCTGTATCAGAAGGCTGTTTCTTCTGATTCAGCAGTTAAGGATGAGTGCTAAAAAAAATCAGATTCCCACACAGGAATAGCAGTTGCAGAGTTTCCTATCAGGAGTATCTGTAATCACTGAGGCAGGAATGCTGATTCAAGACATTTGCAAAGAAAGACACTGATGTTGATAAGGACTAAACCTAAATGGTTCTCTTTGTGCTAAATAAGTGAAATTACAACCAAGTAAGGGTTTGACGAAAATCTACAGAAAGATCAATGTTTGTGTCTTAGCATTTTGCAGACAACCAATACGATATTTGTTTGATGTCTGCCTTATCTGTACAAAAAAAAAAAAAAATGTAATTCTATTTGTGAGTAGATTGTATTTTGATGATCCAGGTCATTGGGGAAGAAGAAAGAACTGCTGGTAATCTGCTATAGCGGGACTATGTACTTCAATACTAGACTGTTGACTCCTGGTTTTGGAGTCACTGGTGGCCTCATGGGAATGAGGCTAGTGAGAGAATATCAAGATAAGAAAAGATTAAAAGGGAGGCTTGTGTATGATGAGATTGGAGAGACGTGCAGGATTAAATTAAATAGTTTTGTGGTTAAAGGAAGTTTATGAAATCAGCTAGGAATTATGAGACACATTATGATGAATTATGAGAACTTTCTGACTAACACAGAGAATATGATGAGAAAGAAAAGTTATATTTTAATGGAAAAGCAAATCAATATAAAATCCCATCTGAAGACTTTTTAACTATGCTTATGCTTAGTTTAACCTTAGCTGAGCAAGAGTACTTGATAACAATGACAGAATCTTCTTCCATCCTGTAGTATAAGCTACATTTTCTGAAGTTAGAATCCTCTTCTTCATTCTCCTACTATGCTTCACACTTTATTAAGTGGACGGTATTTTGATTTTGGCTTCAGTTTCTACCTCCTACAAAACTTCAAAACACTTCGGCTCTGGATCTCAAATCAAAATTTGATGTTAATTCAAGCTCTGAAATACAGTTTGTAATAGAAAAAGGTTCATTGACGATATCAAGACCAGAATGGGATGCAGCTCTGGCAGACTCTGCTCAGTTTTGTTTTGACATCAAGTGCAGAGATATCTTCAACAAATGAGCATGATAAATAGTACTTTTTTGAAAATAAAAGCGATAGAGAAATAACTTCTCTAACATTCCTATCCAGATCAGGGCAAAGTCCAGCCCCATGTCTGATTCAGCCACCGTGCAAGAGGGTTGGTGAGAGAAAAAAGCATGAAATGTAGTGTGTATTCTTATTGTAACTCTTCATTCCTGGAATTCAGCATGGATTTGGAAAGCTGCTGCATGGTTACTAAATAAATAAAGCTTAAGAGTTGGGCTTCACCAATCATCTCTGGCAAGAAAAGCCACATTAAGCTCCACATATTCTCATCTTTCATTTAGAGAATTGCAGCTTTTGTTTCCCTTGTAAAGCTACATATTTTGCCAAAAGTCAAGTTGCAATGGATATTAATATGAGTCTGACCTGCTAGAAATCATTATTATGTATTGTCAAGACAGACATAAACCCTGGAAACACCAGTACAGAGCCGAATTCGGCTCTCCTGATAGTGCAAATAATCTGTTTCATTTTTGCATCAGTGGGTATTTTTGCTGCACAAAACCCCTACAAATACCATCAAATATTATAATGCAGGCCCCATTACAAAACAGTAGTATTCACACTGGCTTCTCTGAGCAGTACGCAATTTTTCCATTAGCAAATTAAACTTGGAGCTGTGTGAAACTTTCATTGTTCACTTATCAGTGTGAGAGAAGTGATAATTTCATTACTACTGTATTCAAAATGTGATTCAAGATGGAATGACACTTTCTTTTCTTCAAAAAGTGCTGTATTTTATGAATTATGACTCAAAGCAAAAATTATTGTATTCTTTCTGTCGTCTTGTAAAATCTCAGGTTTTCCAGGGCATTTGGAGAATTTGCAAAGAGGGGTATTATATTTTTTTATAGTTCAGGCTTTCAATGTAAGACTTAATGAGAGAAACTAACATATTTTAGAAAGATCACTTTTAACAGTAGAGGAGATTGCATTAATTCAATAGAGCTACAAGCAGCCTTTTAAAAAAGGATAAGCTCTCTGTGCCATGATTTTGTTTCATCATCCCAAAGCATATTGTCCATTAAGTTTACCTAATAGAAAGAATAATTAAAGGAAGAGGATGTGGCTTTGAAGGTCAGACCCACAAGAACCCAAAATTATCAGAGTTGTACATTCCAGGAGTCAGCTAGACAGAGATGAATCAGCAGATCTAATCAGATTATCTTTCTCCCTCTCTTCAAGGCTGATAATTTGGGATTTTTTTTTCTGGTCACTTTTCCAGAAATGTTCCTCAGAAATAGGATCATATCAAAAATGACCACAAACATGCCACAATATACAGGTTAGTCTAATATTGTTCAACACTGAAGTCTGGTATTTGAAATTATTCTTTCCTTTCCTTTCCTTTCCTTTTTTTTTTTTTTTTTTTTTCCTTTTTTTTTCCCTGTATGAAGAATGTTCAGTTTTCAAGGAGATTAGAGATATTTTTTTTAAGTTGACAGATATTACAATATTGTGTCAGCAACTATAAAGAATGAATGTGTAAGATGTTGTAAATGCTCTGACTAAATAAAGGACATTGCTTCATAGACAATCAAACAGTTAAACAGTATTGATGGCTTAGAAAGCTAAAAATACCAAGTTATATCTGAGGAAAAGTGATTTTTACAAGATGGTGGACAGGCTTTGGAAATATGATCTACTTTTAGGGATATTATGCCAAGATGTGCTCCCTGTCAGCCTATAAAGGATCTCACAAAAGCAGGAACTTGTCATTCCTTCATGTTAGAGGAGAACTTTTGTGCCTATTGGGATTATTTCCCTATCCCCCCCACCATCATCCCTGCACCACTTGCATCACTACCCATCAGAAATCTGCAAGTGTAGAGAGATGGTCAACATTTCATATTGGATGGTTTCAGAAGAATATTTATAATCTTCCCAAACACCCTACCAAAAGCTACCTGGGACTACAACGACAGCTACACCCCCTATCATGAAGATCTATCCCCCTGACCAAGAAGCAGCAAAGTTGTAAAGATCTTTAGGGTCTTCCTGAACTCTTGCCTATGGCTCATGCTCAGAAGTCAGGAACTATGTTAGTAACATCATTAAGAACATCAAATTATTTTTAGACAAAACTCTTCCCTCCACATGATCCCAGTGCTGTTTTCCTACCATGAGTTATGATTTCAGTATTTACAACTTCAGCTGTTCCAAAACCATGAGGGAAACCCCTTCATCATATAAAATACATTACAAATTGTGAGATATTTCTGTTGAATTCCTTTTCTTATGAATTGCATAAAGGACCTTACAGATTGCAACACTTTCCTATTAAGTAGGATTCTTTTCTTTATTTGCCATCTGGGTTTCTTTGAGCCCTTTATATTCTGTGGGATTTGGTTTTGTTCTGTTTTTTTGTTGGTGGTTTGGTTTTTTTTCTTGTTTTGTCACAGTTCTCAAGCCTGAAAGCTTTGGTTTTCTGTATTTATTTATTTTTAATGAAAGCAGAGATTCTAATGTTACCAAATGAGTACTGGAGCTCAAGCTTTAAATATCATGAGACTCGTGATAAAATCACTGGAGCTGGCAACACTGCTTGAATTTGGCATAAGATCCTAAAGCTTTAAAGGAAAAAGGGTGACTCATCAAACTTTCCTGAAGAGTTAAGGGAGCTGGGAGCAAGGGCTAATGTGGGTATCCTTCCATTTCAGTACTTCAGAGGAAAATCTACAAGATACAGTCCAGTAGTTGTGCCAAGAAAGGAAACTGCTTGCTATACAGAGAAAAATTATTTCTAATCATGTCTTAAAACAGAGGGAATATGGAATGGCAGAATTTAAAAAATACAAAAAAATACAGATATAAGCATTATCAACTACCCAGAAATGTTTAGGAAAGAGACAGTAGTTCATATGCTGGAAAACTTCCTCACCTTTATGCAATATAGAACATAAAATCCTAAATACTCTTTACACATTTGAAATGTTCTGCTCTAATGATCTTTCCTTTTCAGATGAAGTGAAATACGGAATTTGATCTTATATATTCTCAGGGGAATTGTATATATATTTGTCATAGTTTTGATCTGCCACCAGAAGCTAGCCTTAACTTACTGAATTATACATGACAAAGCATTAGATTAAATACATTTACATGTGTTAAGTCATAAAAATCAAGTCAGTTGCTTGCTGCTTTACCTTTCTGTAGGTGCTGTGTTCCTTTGTTAGAATGCGAGACTACCCTTCTAAGTCAAGCAAGCCCAAATGTCCAAGATAAAACTGGGCAGAAAGATTAAATTAGTGTTTTTTCATTCCGAGATCTTGAATTCTTGAAGTTTTTTTTAGAAAAAGTAATGTTTATCACTTTCCATTGGGAAATATTTTATCATGCCCTAGATATAAATATTAGTAAGAAAACACAATGTTCAGGTCTCTCTAACAGCATTCTGGATAAGCCATGTAAAAGGAAAGCATCTCATGGTCTTCTGCACTGCCTAAGGCAATGTCCTCTCATTTCTGGCTTTCCTTCATCATCAGACATAGGTGGACACTCCTCAATGCAAATCTGTAGTGATTTAAGTGCTGTCTTTCACCGATGTCACTATCTTTCTTCTAGAGATCACCACCTCTATGCCTCCATGGATCACATGGTGTCTACATGTGTTCCTCATCCTCTCCAGAGGCAAATTTGGTGCTTTACCCTGTAAGTTATGTGGAAGAGGTTTTGCACTGAAGTAGAAAAGCTGCCTTTGCACTATCCTTTCATGATCTGAGCTGTGGATGCCCACCAAAGACAGATAGTTGGAAATTTTTAGGAAGCTCCCTAGCTTTCATAGTTTCCAGAGTTCTCTGTATTTAAAATGTCTCTCCTTTTCTGAAGCACTTCAAACACCCAGGCATGTGTGTATCAACATATGAAAGAGTAATAATTTGTGAGTGTAGATACATCTGGCGTAATTTTAAAAAATATTTATTTTAAAATGGGCTTATAATGGGGTTCATTGGAGTTTGAGTAATTTAAATTGTTAATCAGCAACAAGATGTGCTATAGAATCACAGAATCAATTATTTCAGTTGGAAAAGAACTTTAAGATCACTGTGCTGGGAGAAGAGACTGACCCCCACCTGGCTACACCCTCCTTCCAGGGAGTTGTAGAGAGCAATAAGGTCTCCCCTCAGCCTCCTTTTCTCCAAACTAAACATTCCCATTTCCCTCAACCTCTCCTCACAGGGCTTGTTCTCCTGACCCTTCACCAGCTTGGTTGCCCATCTCTGAACTCCTTCCAGCAGCTCAATGTTCTTCTTGCAGTGAGGGGCCCAGAACTGAACACAGTGCTTGAGGTGTGGCCTCACAAGTGTCAAGTACAGGGGCACCATCACTGCCCTTCTCCTGCTGACCCCACAATTCCTGGTACAGGCCAGGATGCTGTTGGCCTTCTTGGCCACCTGGGCACACTGCTGGTTCACATTCAGCTGTCTGTTGACCAGCACCCCCAGGTCCTTTTTTGCCATTCCTCTACAAGCCTGTAGCATTGGCCTGGGGTTGTTGTGACCAAAATGCAGGACCGGGCACTCAGCCTTGTTAAACTTCACTTTATTGACCTGTCCAGCCTGTCCAGATCCCTTTTCAGAGCTTTTCACTCCCACCCAACTTGGTGAAATTTGCAAACTTACTAAGGGAGACCTCAGTGCCCTCAGATAGACCTATTAATGAAGATATTGACCAGGACCAGTGCCAAAACTGAACAATGGAGATGGTTACTATGGATCTGGTGGATGTTGACTGGGTTCTTAACCAAAGATTGGTAAGGTTCTTCCTGCTATCCTCCCTGGGGCAGTTACCTGCTGTAGGTCACGAATCTAGGGGCTGCAGTTTACTGCCTGTCTAGCTGCAGGCAGCCTCTTTATTGAGCTTTTACCATCCCGCCTTCTTGCAGGAAGGAGCATGGCATAGCTCTTGCATGGGCAGCAAGAAGTTTTTGCATATAATACTGTGGGGACAAGTCCCAGTTTTGGAGGGGTAGGTAGGTATCAAAAGCCCTCAGTAAAGAAATACTTGCCACTAGCATCCATGCACCAGGTATTTATTTATTCCATGCAAGGGCTAATAATCTGCAAAATGTCAAGTTCAATAACAGCATTTTTAGTTAGTGTTATACAGAGCAACATTTAAAAGTGGAGAAAGCAAACTGGATTTTGTATAGTTAATGAAAAATTGTTCAATAAATTAGTATGCCTAAAATTTTAGGGCATTTTTTTTCACAAAAATGGACCTGAGTTTCTGTCCAGTGTGAATTTTATGACTTCAGTTTTCAATCCCAGAAGAGTATCATACAGTGGAAGTGCTGATAGTCCTCTTATGACAAAGTCTGTAGTAGGTGCCACTGTAATAATCCATGCTTCTATAGTCATAGTCAACTTTTTTATACCCTATAGAAGTGGTAAATAATATTGGGACAAAATGAGTTAGGATACTTAGGATTCACTGTAGCAAGGAGAATCAGAACAACAAAAGCACTCTCACTGATGAAATTGGAAATGTTTTTTTTTAATTAACACTTCTAATTAGAATTTAACATCTCACTAGCTTCGTATGGGATTTTTCGCTTCCTTAACCTCATGGAAACCTATCTATTGGCTCTAAATAGGCAGTCACTTACCATGCACCACTTGAGGATTTCAATTAATCCCAAATCCTCTAACTTTGGTGTGTGAACTTGCATTTTTCTCTGCATGCCATCCCCTCCTGTTTCAATTTTCTTACTAAGAACCTTCTCAACAGTTTTTTTCTTCTTCAATTCTCTGCCTCTCTGTTTACCTTCCCATTTAAAAACTGTACTATTTTGATTTGAAAATGATGGGACAATGTAATATTTATGTAGGCACTGGCAAGGACTGCTTAACATAGCTCTGGGGAAACAACTAACTAGAGAAACTTTGCAGAAGCTTAAACATAACAAGCCTCTGTCAACCTAGAAGTGAAAAAAAATGTCTTAAAGATGCTTGGTTGAATGTAAAAAAAGACACTTGTTTAAAGCAAGAAGAACATATATTTTTTAATTGTCTTTCTCTTTACTTGACATGGCTTAATATTTGTCTACAGCCATCTTTGGACTTGATGAAACTTATCCCCCAACCACTATCTGAGTTTTGGAAGTTTCATGTATAATCTTCGTTTATTTGAACTCTCAGTGTGAAACAGGCTACTTCTTTTCCTCTGAAACAGGATCTCTATCTTAAGAGGAAGCAAAAAAAGACACTAGCAAGCTAAGAGCCAAGAATGAAAATGAAAAATAGTCTAGCTCAGAGTGGAATTAATTAATTCCTAGCACTGTTACTATGTTGGTTTTAAAGAAATTATGAATTTCTCATCCTGGAGATGGGATATGTTGAAATTTTCCCTGTAGTAGCAGAAGGAGAAACAGTTTACTTGTAATATTAATTTACCAACTCAAGTGCTGAACAGGCTGATCCTTTTTCTGTATAAACTACTTTTGAACTGAGTTTACTCTGATTGCAAACAAAGCAAAAAGCTTGCATACCCAGGGTTTTCTATGACTCATTATTCACAAATAGCCTGGAGTTTGGCTTGTAATTTTCTCACTTGTTGAAAATGTAACCTCTGTGGTATTAAATAGCACCATTATAGTCTAGCACCTATGGTCTTTTTGAAGTTACATGTTTTAGAAAATATATGCTATATGTTATGGATTGCCTGCTTTGTTTTCAACTGAAAAACTCAACTACTTATCCAAGTAAACCAAAATTCCTTTCCTCTAATTATAAGCATATGAACAGCCAGCTTAGTTCTTCATAAACACATTTACAGGGCTTCATGGAAATCTTTCTTGCTAGGTGTCTTACAATGAATTTTGAAAATTCAAGAAGGAAAATAAATTACAGGTAACTCTCTATAAAAAACTGATGTGAATGGATTGTGAGAATGTGATTACAAGTGAAATTTCCTCCTATGGTGAGCAGTAACTGCAGTCTGCTTGCACCGATTATAGGCAGTAAAACCACATAGAAGTATGTCTCAAATGCTTAGTCTTACATAATGAAGCAAAGAAAAAAGGTGTTTTTTTAACCTTCTGCTGTTAAATTGCTTACAAGCCTCATGCTAGCCTGGAGAGAAGAGAGCATACATCCCAGTCTGTATCCATAGAGCAAGGTTTTCAGCTGGAGTAATTTGTTTGATGAAATACGTCTTGTTTGCCAAATCACTTCTTCAGAGTCCAAATCTTCATCCCTCATGACACAGACAGATATACAAAGTCTCCATAAAACTCTTGGCCTTCCATTTTCTTGAGTCTCAAATTTTCTTATGTAGGAGAGAAAGATGCTGTTTATACCAAGCAGGATAGCATCCATGTTCCTAGTCATGAGACAAAAAAATCATAGGATCATACAACCTATAAGTAACTCCCAATACATACCACTTTGCCTTGGGCTGAATTTGAAAAGTTGACTGCTTTTCTGTGTAGGCACATTTAGGCAGGCTGACCTCAAGAGAAATTGCATTCAATTGGCTTCTGTGTGCAGAAAGACCATAGAAAATCACAGAAAGTTAGGGGTTGGGAGGGACCTCAAAAGATCATCTAGTCCTGGCCAGAGCAGGATTAACTAAAGCTGGTCACTTAGGAATATATATAGAAAGCTGCTACCATAGTGATCTAATGGCTGTCTCACAACTCTTTCTCTCTGAGGCACAGAGGTGGATAACAGCTGGAGTATGACTGATTAAGATCTATGTACAGAACTGTGGTTAGGCAACAAGTTCAGACAACTGAGATACAAAGTGAATGCTAGAAGACCCTCATCAGAAGCTCCACAACGATTTCTCATTTTACTCTTCTATGCAAAGATTTCCCATGCTCTGTATCATGTGGGCAATCCTCAAAGACCCTGTTTGCACAGAAATGTTATACCAAAGCCAACACCAAAGGTTTGAATCATCCAGATAATTCACTGGATGTTAAAGGGAGAGAGAAAAAGTTGTCTTGACTAGAAAGCCATGACTGATCCCAACTGTTGTACCTTTTCTATGACCTTGGAATATGCCTTAATTGACCTCCAGGCTCCAGCAAATTATCAGAACAGAGGACTTTGGATCCAGCCTTCAAAAGTGGTTCAAAGACCCAAGTTTTAAACGTAGTCTGGGGACAACTCAGGCTGGTCTTTGTTGAATATTGAGAGATGTCCATGACCTCTAAAAGACTGTGGTAGAGAAGGCTTATGATTCCTTTTCATTTTCCATCCTGAGGAAGAAACAGGATAATCCAGAGGATGATCCAGGCGAAAGCAAACCCTTTTTTTGGTATGAGACAACTTTGTACAGGTTGTACGGTGCTCTGAATCACCCTTCCAGCATTAAAAGTTTGGCATTATTCAGGAAAATGGAGTAGGGAAATTGTGGTGCATTGTTTTCATGGACACAACAGCTTTTCCAAAGCAAGACAAATATTAATCTGAGGGTCCATATATATACTCTTGTACCTTTCTGGGGTCCTCCCACAAGACTCTCACACGTTCCTCCCACCAAGGTCCAGTGTTTTTCCATTGTTTTTCCACAGTTTTCCATGATCTCTCTAGTAAACAAGGTAACTTCATTAGCACATTCCTTTCTTATCACCCACATTATCTTTAGTACTTCCCACAGGACATGGGTGGTTGGACAGCCCTAGAAATAAACAGGAGAGGTGAGGCATGAGACAGTTGTACAGTCCCAGTGCTACATAGAACTTTTCTCTATCTGGGTACCCAAGTGTTGGTGAGTATTTGTGTTGCCTGTTCAAATTATGGTTGTGATGGTCACTTCTAACTTGTCAAAAAGAGTAGTTCAAATTACATAAACAAGCACACTCTGACTGCAGTATGAGCTGATGCAGTGCAACCTTCTGCATCTCATCCTTTCTCTACACAACTTGCAGGTCCTGAAATCACAGCATCACCTCACTAATGAACTTTTCAGTGACTGTGGTTATGACTACATGCCAGTTCAGCTCACTGTCTTTTACTGTAATCATTTTGGTGTGAAATAATCCACAGTGGTACATGTATCATCTTTAATGTTCTTTCTCCCCTCAAATTTGATTCCCACTGCTGACAAGTTTTAATACCAAAAGTCACAGATACACAAACCACTTCTCTGAGAAACAGAGAAATGCTGAAAGTGTTAGCTTTGCTTCCCCAAAACCCCTGCATCTTTTAATCGGGTAATGAAACCTACTGGAAAGTGCTAAATGGATTCTCACAATTTAGCTTATTTTACAAGTAGCCACCATAGAGGTAGCTGTACTGCTTAGGGATCACTTATCAGAGATAAATAGATGGAATCTGCTCAATGAAAACCTTCAACAAAGAGATGCTGGAGAGAGTCTTGGCATTAATATATTAGCTTGGGAAAATCAACCTTCAAGGAGATCAGAAAACACATTCCTTTCTTTCTCACCCTTTTCCACGTCCTAGGAAAATAAATCAAGCAAGGGGTGACTTCCATTAAGATGCAATTGCAATTTGAATTCCTTCTTAACAAGCATCAACCCATTTCCTACAATGAAAAAAAGAAGCAAAGGATAAAGAAAATAGCTCCAATAATTCTTTTAGATTCATCACCAACTCATTCTCTTCTTCCTTTTCCTCTTTATTTGTACTAGCAACTCACATGTTGCTTCTGCAGGAAAAGAAAACAGAACCTGTTTGCTGTCTTCTCCTCTCATGGCATGGAAAAACACCCTTTCTTCCCATTCTGTTCATCTCATTTTGCTTACTCCTTTCTGAGGGCCTGATCTAACTTATACTGAAGCTTTTCTGGATGTTACGAGCTTCCCTGAGAAATCCATCAGCACAGCGACAACTTCATTGGGCTAATAAAGAAATAAAGATCATCTGCATGTGAGCCTGGGCTGTGTGCAGTCCTATTGGCAGAACCTATTTGCACTCCATGGGAAGGCTGGGCCTGGCTCTGTCCATCTGAGGAGCAATATTTGTACGTCCAAAAAAAAAAAAAAAAAGAAAAAAAAGGTTGTATGATGACTGAGATGTGAGGGACAGGGACTGCAGGCTTGACTTGTCTCAGATGCAGAGACTGGCCACAGCAGTACCTTTCATCATTTATAAGAGGATGCCTGTGCTGTTTACTAGGACAGTGTTTCAGGCCAAATTCAGTCCCTCTGTGAATGGGCACAACTCCACTGGCTTTGTACAAAGGCTGCCTTCCTGAGAACAGAACAGGGAAAGCTGTTTGAACACTGCCAATAATTGCTCCTCTATTTTTTTTAATTCACTTTAAAAGACTGTGGAAGATCAGAGGCAGCAGCTACCATCCACAGTCTACAAATAGCATTAGGAAGAACACAAATGAAAGGTTTTGTGGCACGGTTATATAGCACATCTAACACAAATAGCAAGGCAGTGAGTGGCTGTTGATTAGCTATGAAAGAGTAGAAAGAGCACAGGGAAAACCTTTTCTGCATAAGTCTCCTATGATCTGGGGAAGTAGATGCCATCCCTGATGAGAGGCCAACAGAGGGAGGAGATGTGACCATAGGGGTGTTTTAAAAGAAACAGTAGAGGTTTTGAAGAAAAATCCTTCCATTGTGGATTTTGGAAATTCTTTGGACAGTGTTCTGCTCAGGGACCCTGCAAGAAAAGCAATCCTGCTGCAAAGGCAGCTGGGGCAACACCTATGTAATAGCAGGAAATAAGGGAAATAAGTAGAAATCCTAATTTTGTGTCCTGCATATAGAGCTTTATTGACATAAATTGTGCAATGGTTGTAAGGTTAAGCCAACTGCAATAGCCACCCATCTATTTAAGAAGGCTGCATTAAGCTCTTCAAAAATGTTTTAATATTTGACCTTAGGATAGCACAATAATTGTACTTTTACACAGAACTCGGTAAATCTGAAAAGCTTCCCTTTAACTGCAATTGTAAATGTCTTTCTTTTCATAAATAAAATAAATACCCCAAAAATCTCTGTCAGGAAATGGCCTGGATCTCCAAAAATATTGTAATTATAATGAAAATTTAAACATGATTGTGTGCTTTTTTAATTCTAACCTGTGCGTTACTTTTTGTACAAGTCCTTCACTAAAGCCACACTTATAATGAACTGTTTATGGGAGTGTGCTTTTATTGAATATCATAACCTGGAAAGGTTTAACTAATTCAGTGAATTTCTAAACCAACAGCTTTTCACCATCTTTATCTGTTTCACGTGCATTACTCCTTAATTCTTCCCAGCCAAGTGGATCCATAACATGAGCTTTGATACTCTGATACTTTGATACTTTGCTAGAGTCCATAACTATGGGGAACAATTTGCTCCAGCCCTAGTTAGCAGGTGATTTACAGGCCTGCAGTTTTCTCAAAGACTTTGCTAAAACACCCAGGGCAAAGAGGGTTTTACCACAAACAGTGATGCACAATAGCAGGGGATGACCAAGCTGTAACTATGTCACAAAAAAAATCTCACAAATTTATCAGGCCCTTAGTGAGGGGACACATTTGTCTGCTGTGTGTATTCCTCTGCCACCAAAGTCATATTTATTGGATTGCTTTTTAAAGGGAACATAAAGAATGTCCGGGAAACCTACACTCAGATGAAAAACAGCATGATTGCTTTCATTGTTGCCAGCTTCCGAACAGTGGACATCAAACATTTTCATTCAAAAGCGGCCAAAAGCTCTTTAGAACTTTGCTCACAGCTAAGTCAGATTTTAAAGGAAGATTTGAGGGTGGGATAAGTCATGGCAAAATCTTCCTTTTGGGAATGAATGACCCACTGTTTTAGATAGCAGAGCTTTGCAAGCACACTTATGTGTGAACCTGACCACCTAGAAGATTTTCTTTGCTCCAGTCTTCCCCAGCAGATTATTTCCTAGTGGACTTGGAAGGTAATAAATGCTCATAAATCTTGCACGCAAGAAGCCTCAGCCCTGGGTCTATTCCACATTAATGTGGCGAAATAAACAGTTAGCTTGAATAACATTAAACTCTACCTGATATGGGGACAAAAAAGAAAAAGGAAAAAAAAAAAGCCTCACATGTTGCTTCTGCAGGAAAAGAAAATAGAACCGTCTTAAAAATCTATAAATTTTTTCAACTTAGTTATCCTGAGCCAAGTAGGACAAAGAGCCATCAGAATAGAAGTTCTTTTGCCTTGGAACATTTTTTATAATAATTACACATAATGCAATCTACTGGTCTTATAATGACACATTTAGATGCCAGGCCACGTTGAGCCTCTTTTCCTTTTTCCTTTCATCTGCTGCTGCTTCCTGACCCACTCACCACACACAGACAATCACTTTTCTCACAGGCTGCAGCATTCAACAGAAATAGGTCGTATTGACTCCACTTTATGTGCCTTGTTTGCTTTAAGACTGTTCATGATACTTTGCCCTTGCCACAGCTCAGATCTACAGATGTAGCAGGGTATTCTGTGTCCAAGTAATACCTCCACTGCTTTGTCTCCTTACCACTGCAGATAGCTGTATCATAAATACACAAATTCCAATAAATTTGGGGATTTTTTTCAATAAGGCACCAGATTGGTTGGTTGGTGTTTTTTTTTTAATCATACAGTGTACCATGTAGAACTATGGAATATGGCCTGCTGGGGAAATTAAATTATGTATATAGCATTGGTAAGTGTGCTCAATCTCTTCAGAAAACGGATGTGCTCTGCTTCATTCTCTCTCCCTCTGGATGTTATTATTTTGCTTTTCACAAGGGTCTGTGTAGTTTGCCTTTACATCTCAAATTTTCTCCACCTGAAGGTGCTGGAATGTCAGCCACTCACTCACAGCAGGAGTGTCTATTTCTCACTATTTTTAGGTCAAAGAAAAAAAATAACAACTTTTTATAACATTGAGATCGTAGATAAACAGGAAGTATATTACAGAATAATCTTGCTCCCAGGAAAGAAAGAAATAAAGAGTAATAAAAGTGACCTTGAGGTCCTATGAGGAACTGAGCATACTATAACTAAGAAAAATATGTATGAAGGAATTTGACTGGAGTAGGATATGCTGTGCTTAACATCTTGCATTCAGTGCTGTTTGAAAGTGCTTTAAGTGATAACAGCAATATTTTTTTCTTCTGTAATAGAAATAGCACTTAAAGAGTTTTGTGAACATTACTCTATTAAGAAAAGTTATGTACTACACTTCCAATAATCCCGAGTTGCAAGCAACAGATATAAATTCCTGTAAGACATATAAGTTTAAGAAACATGTGAAAGTATTAAGAAAATAGAAAATAAATTTCTAAACACTTGCATATTTAGAAGGCAGAACACAAGCTCTATAATGCATGCCACTGGGTCTCATTGCTATAGAAGATTTCTGATTGCACGGGTAAAACTGAGTTATTCTAACTGGTAGACCAAGTCGATGTTTAATCTTGACCTTCTGACTGTCTACAGTCATGAGACATTAATTGTATTATTTTCTGTTTCATTAAGCAGAAACTGTTACAGTTTTTTTTCTCTTTGTAAAATTTCAATAAATATATATAAAACCAAGATATTTTATATCATATTTGGAATCTATCTGGAGTGTTTTCAGTAGGGTTTGTGGCCAAGTTGTTGAATTCAACAGGGAAAATTAGTGAAGGTTAGCATGTTTGTTTGAGCTTGGAAATTTTCCTAGATTCATCAAACCCATCTCACTGTTTGAAATGGAAGATGGAAAAGCGTCAGAAGGATTTAGACCTTGATGTGCTCTTTGAAAGATTTTGTTATTTAGAGGACTGAGAAAGAATGATTTCTCAAAAACTTACTAGTGATTTTAGGGTAAGTGATAGTGTGGTATAATGCAGTAAATATTTCTGAAAACTAGAAACTGTTTAAAGCACGACAGCATGAAGCAGTTCAAAACCTGTACTTTCGAAAATGTAAGTCTGCTGTTTCGGTGACCTCACATTTATGAGAATTCACAGGAACTTCCAGGCTCTGACATCCAGAAAATCCCAGACACTGCACTTTCCAGCAGGTCCAACTGGAAGCCACAGGCTATATTTGTGCAGTCAATGCCCACAGGTATTCCATAAATACACTGTCCATCTTCAGCTGGACACGGCGATTCACTCAGTTCTTGGACAGATTCTTTGAATCAGAGGCCCCTGTCATCAGTTCTGGGCAGTTTATATAGAGTTACAGCTCCTCCTTGGACCATTTCTCCTGTTTGAAAGATTGCCACAGTGAGTTCTCCAGCCTGCCAAATTGGCAGGCTCTATCCTCAAGACTGGAGAAAAGCCAGAAATTGCTGCAGCATTGTGAATCTCCAGACTCAGTCACTCATCAACCTCTATCAGCACTCTTGCTTATGTTCGCAGAGGAACTTCCTCATAATTTAGACTCAGCCAAAATCCCTCTGTCTTCATTTTAGGAAAGTGCTGAGCGGGGTCCTATTAAAATATTTGGATAGACTTATACAGTAGACATAGTCTCTTGGTAGATTTCCTGGAGAATAAGAGACTTACTAATAAAATGTGCTGTAGTTTTCTTTCTCAGATCTTTTCAGAATGAAGGGATGTAGTATAAATAGCAATAAAGAACTGAAAAATTGCCTGCTACTATGACTCTTGCCTGTTTATTTACAATAGAGTCGGTAATTTTGCTAATTTCAGCAGCTAGAAACTTCTCTGGAACTTTCCCATGCCAGCTTTTCCTAATTGTTCAGATACTATGGGGGCATGAATAGCTATTAGAAAGCTAAATGATAAACAGCAGAAGCTTATAATAACACTTTTTCGTATCCTGAAATGTACAAAGAATAGAAAAGGTAAACCTTTCAGAAAATGAAGAAAATGGGAGGAATGATGGAGATTATTTTTACAAAATGGTAGGCTTAGCTGTATTTTTTAAACTTCATTGTGGAGTATGAATGGCAAGTTTTCCTTCTTCTGATTTAACAAAACACAGAGAAAGGAGTTCCATGAGAGATATTGTCTCCTTTAACTGTGTGTCCCTGCTTGCTGAGAGGACATGAGATCTGTGCCTGTGGGTAGTCTGGGAGCATCTTGTCATATACGGATTCAAGTCTCCCTCCACTTAAGTCAGTGGCCAAAGTTCTATTGATTTCAATAAAATCAGCACTGCAGCCTGGAGTGAGAAGCAGCTGCTGTTGCAGATCATTCAGACAGCAGCCAGAATGCTACAACCTGCAAGAAATTTAACAAAAACAAACAAAGAAAGAAAAAATATGAAGATGACGATTGGTGTTAGGTCATGTGGAGGAATCAGAGGAATGAGCTTGAGCCCCTGCCCTAATCCCTCATGGGGTGGATGAGCCCCACGAGCAGGATGAGAACGAACACAAGGAGATAATGGAGATGTTCTCCCAAGGGGGCTTCATAGACTGAGGTGGCAGCCTCATTACTGGGAAGTCTGGGGAGACCATTTTGAGATAATTCAAGGCTTATGATGAAAGAAAGGTACCAGAGGGGAAAAAAGGGGAAAAAGAGCCTGGTCTTATGAAAAAATGATAGAAGTGTTATCTGGTAATGCCCTGCTCCTGATCAGCACAGCCTGATCAGCCTCTCCTCCGTTCTCATTGAACTCCACTTCTGACTCTTTCCTTGGGTAAGAGTCCTCTATTCTCTGTGCATCGGGGTGTATGGGAACCTGAGAGCCAGCAGGACCACCTCTCCTGGGTAGTTGTGTGTTAATGTGCCAAAGGTAAAAAGCAGGAGCCCATTCTCAGGAATTCTTTTCTGTGTCTTTCCATTACTTTTTAAACTCTGTCCATAATAAATTCTTCATGCCTTATTAAAAGGCTCAGAGCTATATGTTCTAACACAGTTATTACAAAACTCTCCTGACAAAATTTCAGCTGCTGGAATAGGAGAATATCAATATGCAGAAAAAGTGGAATTTTCTTCACAAATTAAACACCTAAATCTGGTGTCTGCCCTTGTATGACATGAGCTAGGGTATCTGCTTTCTTAATGGCAATGGGTAGCTTTTCTGAAGCAGTTACACCCAAAACATCCATGCAGCTTGTACATTAACTGTACATCTAAGTGATGCTATATATTCAATAGCCTATTTTTAACCTGTTTACCTGATTACTTTGTGTACTAAAAATAAGAGAAAATGTATGTTTGGTAGCAGCTTCCCTATCACACATTTGTTGTTCAGACCTTCAAACACTCACTTTTTTTTTCCTGTTTCCTATCTGTCATAACCAAGGATACAATCTGCTGTTATTTTAAACTCTACCTAATTGCTTTGGATCCCTTTTTCCATTTTTTAATTCTGCACTAGTTTTGTACCAGTGTCATTCAATTTCTTAATGAAAGTAAGCTTGGAAATTAAAGAGGATGATAGTCAGGCCCAACGTTATATTATTCACTGGTGCATCCTACTTGGATGCAAGGATGATATAACTCTGATTTCACAGTTAGAGTTATGAAATTTATAGACGTGTGTTTTTTTATTTGCATACCATGGTCTTCTACAATTTTATTAATAAGGTACAGAGCAGATTTTGCATCAGAGCCTGAAAATTTTCATTATAATTTTCTTTTTTTGTAGAAACAGAAATTGAAAAATCTTCCCATATCCTTCAGTCATCCTCCTGCTCAGGCAGAGAAGTTCTAAAAGGTATCCTCTTTCCAATTTCTGCTATTCCATGGGAGGTGGAATGTCATATATCTTCTGTAATATTCAGCATATGAATCTATGACTGTCTTCAGATTCAAGTAAGCCTACAGGTTTATTTTCCACGTTTGCCATAACATTGTATAGACATCGTCTTCACATGTCAAGTCCAATGACATATGTCAAAGTACCAATAAGTCTATTTGTCCTGTTTGGTAGAATTCAAGCTTAATAAATAACTTTGATTTACCAGGTTAATATAGTGTTGTATATTAATCCTCATGTAACCCCCCCCCGATATTGTGACACTTGGTTTTAGGTGTCTTCCCTGCTCTATCCATACATTTTACTGAATGCTTTAATAATTTTCTGTCTTGCTTGCTGCCTTGCTGTTGTTGTT
Source organism: Heliangelus exortis (assembly GCF_036169615.1). Lineage (NCBI taxonomy): Eukaryota > Metazoa > Chordata > Aves > Apodiformes > Trochilidae > Heliangelus > Heliangelus exortis. Next base: position 62,041,361 of record NC_092422.1, read on the forward strand.
GTTTTAAAACTTCTATTCACGAGCCGGCTTTGAGTAATTTACCTATGTCATTTTTAATTTTTTAGCTAAAAAGATTTTTTTTCCATCTTTTGGGCATATATTAGTTACAGAATAATTCAGTTCAAGATAATATTACCTTCATCATTTCTTTGACATTTCCATCTGCATTTGGGAGGCATCCAAGTGTTCATGCCAGTTGTGTTCATTGCACAAGGATTTTGGCATCAAAACCACTGATGACACATATGACACTTTTTTTTTTTTTCTTTTTTCCTTTTTTTTTTTTTTCTTTTTTTTTTTTTTTTTTTTTTTTTAGGAAAAAAGCCCCACTAGTTTGTCAGTAGGCTTCTTTCTTCTTATTTTCAGTTCTGACTGTTAACCCATAATATCATCAAAGTATCTAGATCTGTTGTGGATCAGGTACAGAGGGAAAGAAGTCAAGAAGCCTCAGAGTAAGAAAAAGAAATAGCACGGAGCTGCAGAGCTGTCCAGCCCAATAGATTGGGCTAGAAGTGTAGAGAACAGGAAGCTAATTATATCCCCAAGAAGAATAAAGGAGGACTGGGTCGCAGTCTGGAAGATGGGGCACTTTTCTTTCCTTGCCTTTGTAATCTGAAGTCTGTGGGGACAGCACAACAGTAGAGCTGGATTCCAAGTAACTGTGTTTATTAAATATTTGTAAATGCCCTTTGCTGAGGTTTCTGAGTCTAAGCACTTCTGTTGGCTGCCAGCAAAGATAGCTGACTAGAGGATTATACAACATTTAAAACTGTATTGCCAAATTGCCTTTTATTAATTTCTCTTTTCCCTCTGAAATGAAGAGTGTTTAAAATTTGCAACTGCTTTACCAAACTGCTTCACCATAAGTAAACCCAGGAGATAATGTATATTTTCTGTTTAAATAACATCCTAAAGCTTTTATAACAGAATGTGGAATAATATCTCCATTTCCTTCTGTAGGTGTATTGACAGGTTTTGCTGCTCGGTAGCAGCTAAGTAGCTCAGCACCTCCATTATCAAGGTGAACATTAACTTCATGGTGCTTTGTGCTGTCCCAGCATTCATTTGCTTTGTCTTGTGTCAGGTCTTTGACACAAGAACAAGATGCTGCAGGATGAAAGTACAGAAGCTGAGTCATGGTATGATTTTATTTGCACATTCTTATCATGCAGTAACTACTAACTGAAGTAAAGGTAGAATTCCATGAAAGATGATCGGATTTTTTTGCACCACAATGGAAGTAATAAAATTTGTTAATGTAGCTATATATGTTGTTTTAATAGTCTGTAATTGAAGGAGTCTCTGATTTAGCACAATTAATCTGATTCTAAAACTGGTTAGATTAATGTTGCCCTGCCAATGTCTATTTATTTATTTTCAACATATAGGCACCTGTGGAAGTTAATTCTCTAGTTGGCTTTCACATTGTAGAGGACTGGGTTTAGGCAGCTTAGTGCTGATGCAGTGCTCTCCTTGTTGGGATGACTCTGTTAAGAAATCTAATGCTCTCTTTCTTAAAATTAGTGTTTTTTTCTGAATTCAACATGAATTTATTTTTAAGCTGTACCTCAGTATTGTCGATGATTGATCACGAATCTCCAAATTACATTTTCTTAGAACAGCAGAATCTTTCAACATTTTCATTTTGAAGTATTTTTTCCTAATCCTTATGAGGTTCTAAATTAGACTGCATTTTTAAAGCTCATTCCTTTCACTTGTAAAAACATGCAAATCACACTTCTCAATTGTTTTCTGTACTAAACAGTTTTAGAGATGTTCCAGCATACTTCTTCAGCATTTTTGCAAACTAATGAATCTGAAATTCTCTTGATGTCATTTTGCAAAAAAAGAAAAAGGGACATCTGTGCCCAATTTCTTGAAGAATCAACAATCATTTGCCTTGTAGGACAGTAAATACACAGTCCTCAAATGCCTTCTGCATCTTTATGTCTACCTGAGCCTGTTTGCTTCCTGTAGGCCATAAGTGTGTCCTTATTGCAGTTGCTGATAGCCTGTGGGATCTCATTCAAAAAAAGGTACTCATGTTCCATGTTTTGGGTCTGAAATTTGCCTCAATCAGTGTTTATTCCTGGATCATCTCACTTTGCATACAATATTCTCAGCTGTCCAATGGTCCATTATTTACCCTCAAAACTACAATGGATTACTAATTTTCTTAGCATTTTAATTATTTTTTTTAATTTCTTTTTCATTTCAGAGCCATCAGTAGAAGGCAGAACAGAATGACCAGTGGTTTAAGAAGAACAAAGTTTCATAGAAATTCCAACAACCACAGCAAATGACTTGTCTACTGATATAGGAGGGCTTGTTTTGACAGGGAACAAGTTAGAGGTTTCAGGTCTCATTACACTAAATACTGTTGCCAGCTTTTTTCATCACTGTTAGTTATTACATACTGGGCCAATCTCTTGATATAGGAGACCCAGTCCTCAGCTGAGTTAGCAAACAAGTCCATATTCTTCAAAAGAGAGAGAATTTTAATCCTTTTCTTTCCCTAATGTATATGATAAGTTATACTCCCAAGGCTGCAGCTTGCCATTTTTAGTTCACTGTACTTTTCATTTGGGACTTTTACTAACCCTGGAGAACTGATAAACCCTATTGGCGCTGGATTCCAATAGCCAAATTTATTGTGTTTAAGTACACAAATTTTATTTAGTTAGGAATTCATGAGATGGGAGGTTTTTCTGTATGGCAATCAAATGACCAAATATATGATTGGGTTAACACCTACGTATTGCAGAAACTGCGAAGGCAAGTTATTGACATCCCAGTAACTTTTCATGGTGTTGTTAGCCACTAATACCAGGTTAGAAATAAGACCTTAATCTTTGAGATTTGAACTAATTTAAATAAAATGTTCTGGTGCAAAGCTATCATCTAACATGCCCAAACATCATTCAAATAAACTCCGGTTGACTTGCTTTCTAAGCCCTTGGAAATCATAACCATCAGCTGTACCCATATATCAGGGACTGTACTTCTGTGTGGTTTTGTGTGTTACATTTACCTACAGCTGTGGACAGTGGAACATCTAGTTCAAACTATCTCCTGAGGACCCCCTTACAGTCAGTTTGGAGACAGATTCTGGAGAGGAAAATGTATTTAAGAGCTACTATTAATGGATTAGGCAAAAGGGGAGAGAAAAGGGCATGCCTATACTAGCAAGTAAGCACCAAAGAAAAGCAGCATTGTTCTGTTTAACACAGGAGAAGGTCAGCAATTCAATCTACTGTTTGTGCAAGGGGAAGAATAGGGGATATATAACTGGGAATACAGGCAGGAGGTGCAACAGAGAAGAGTGCAATGGAAACAGAGGACATCTGTGGAATGGGAGGTGGTATCAGAGACAGACAACTTACTGACTGCATGTGGTGTCATTTCACCATTATTTATTCCTAGGCAACTCACATCTTATTGAGGTATTCGGTTGAGAGTGTTATATGTAAGGCTGTATGCTTTCAAGCCTAATTCACTGCCTGTGAATTAGTGCAACAAAGTGTAGAGATGCATTTCCAAAGGAAAAAAAATTAAGCAGAAGGCATCTTGTAATCTATACGCTAAAGGCAAAGAAAGCCACAAAGAAAACATTGTGTTAGTGTTACCTGTTTCAGTAAAAGGTGAGGCATTTGGAAATAATATATGTGCTGATGGAAAATCAAGCAACTATACAAGAAAAATCTACCTTCTAATGATGGAATTGAGCTATGGATTTCTAAAGCCAGTGAGAAAGAGATATCCCTACACATGAACACAATACCACTTAGCAGTTTTTAGCACATTTGATGGCATTTAGCACTTGCAGAATACATCAGTTTGTCCAATAAAAAAGGTGTTTCAAATCTGCATTCAGTGTATCTATATATGTGTGCAGAAGCCATGGATACTTGACAGGTAGAGGCTGACAAAAATTCATGGATACACCTCACACTTAAGAAAAACTTAGAGATCTCTGGCCACCAACCCTTTCTTCCAAGGAAAAGTTCAACAAACTGATGGAATGTCAGGGTACAATGCATTACAAAGCCTATGGAGTTGATTTATGTCATGTGGAATGAATTCCAGAAACAAAGTACAAACCCATTTGGGCAGAAAGTAGTCTGCTGACATATTGAAAACACAAAGGATTGGTTTTACTGCTTTTGTGCAGATCAGCTGTATAGCACATTAAAAGCCGTTCCAGAGCCATTCAGAAGTGTTCAACTTCTTCATCATGGTCTGAAGAGTGATGCATTCATATACAGTTCTGGGGTTTCTAGCTGTCTGCATCTTGTAGAAGTGTACCTCACCTACAGCTCAGGCACTCACCTGAAGAAGAGAGATTGGAGGTCAAGGCACACATAGGCATTTGAACCACAAATCTGAACTGAAAAATCAATTATTTTGACAGTCAGAACTCATGAGCTAGTATAGAAGATCAAGAGAAAGGTTGTTAAATAATATTTAAATACAGAAGCAACTTATATTATCCAGAAAGTTGACTTGTATGTATGCAGGAGTCTGACTACTAAAAGTGATGAAAGTTGGAGCAAGGCACTGACACCAGAAAATATCTCTCATCTACTGTTCACTGCAATAATAAACTGGACAGGTGAATATGAGTGCAGGAACAGAAACATTTAACATCTGAATTAGTTTTGTAGATAGAGATCATTGTGTTGGGAGATATACCAACAAGAAGCAGGAGGTCTCTATCTATTCAACTCCATGTGTGTGTGCATGGAGGTGTATACTTATTCTATAGGTGTATACTTATTCTATAGGTATATACTTATTTTTATAGGCTTGTGTGAATGATAACATGTAGAGATTAAGACCACAAACAAAAAAGGTACCACAAGGTAACGAGACATTTCTGGGAAATGAAATAAAACAGCTCTCTAGCTGTTAATGGTTTTCTTTGTTAAATAAATGTAAAGGTCCTGATTATGGCAATATCTTACATAATGTACTGTACCACTCCATACCTTAAAGAAGATTGTGTGCTTCTTGAGCAGAAGAATCATAAAGTAACCTCATCTCTGTTATGAGAACATGAGGTCACTTATCTATATGGATCATATTTAAACATATTAATATATGGGTTTGTCTATTATCTTATATTTCTTTGAAAATCTATGTTTTTCAATCTTGTTTAGCAAAATGCAATACACTTACTTATCTACTGCCTTGTATCTTCTGTTAAGCATCACTCTGATTACAGATATTTAAATATGAATGCATAAGAAAAGCTGTGTCATAATTTGACTCTTTCACAAAATAGG